>NW_015622963.1:1314658-1360389 GCF_000320785.1 Rhodotorula toruloides NP11
GGTGCCGTCACCGACCCGGAAGTCATGCCTGCGATGCCTCGGATGGACGACGACTCGCTTTCGGTCATCTCGTCTGCCGAGACCGTCTCGACTGTCGATACGGCAGCCGCTTCCGCCGTCGACCTCTCGCTCATCACGCGCGACGACCTCTCCAAGACGGACCTTTCACAACTTGGCCTCCCCACTCCGCCAGTCAAGGGCCGCGAGACCTCGATGGACGCTGTGCGGAAAGCGCAGGTCCGCTTCCTCACGCTCGTCAAGAGCAACTCGACTGCCGCTGCGATGGAGTACGCAAAGCGGCAGAAGGACGAGCGCGAAGGGACGGTCAAGGGGCGGGGGAGGACAGTCTCGAGCGCGACAGCGAGACCGGGGCTCGGCGGGCTGTTCACTCCGCCTCGACCGATCTTGCAGAACAGTCAGTCGGCGCTCGCGGTCCCAACGGCTGCAGCGCTTCCCTCGTCGAACCCGATCAGCGGAGACGAGGGGCCAATACCGGTCGACGACGACGAGGATGACGAGGCGGCTGAGCTGGACAACGAGGAGTCGATCGTCGAAGCGACGTTCGATACGTCCAAAAAGCAGCGGGTGCAGAGCTGGACAGGTGCGCAAAGATCTTGAGTCCTTCTTTGTCGGGACTTGCTGACCTATCGCTTTCGACAGACCGTATCCTCTTCTACAGCAGCATCGCTCCTCCACCCGAAGAACCTTCAGTTCCTGAACCTCCTCCGCCCATCTCCCTTCCCGCACCCTCGCCTGCCCCAGTCGAACCTGCGTTGTCCGCAACCACTGCTCAACGACCAACTTCGGCCGATGGAATCCGACACCTGCGTTTCGACCGCAACCATGCGAAATCCGCCTCTCGCAGCCTCTCTGCCGACTCAGTCGCCTCGACCTCCGGCCCTGACGACCCCTCGTCACGCCCCAGCGACCTTCGCTTCGGGCGGACAAGGAGTCTTGGCGGCCTGCACCTCGGGCGAGCAGACTCCAACGCCGGCTCGACGAAGACAGACAACTCCGCCGAGACGCAACCTTCGACGTCGCTCTGGAAGCGCGTCAAGTCGTTCCAGGCCCTCTCAAGCCTCCACAACTCGTCTTCTGCGCCGGCTTCGACCGCCTCTTCGCCCCTCCAGTCCCCCGAAATCTCATCCACCCCGACTACGCCGACCAGCCCCGACGCTTCGCAGCCTTCGTTTTTCCACCCTCGACGTACGCCTCGGAAGAAGTTCACGCTTTCCGGCTCGCCATCGTCTTCTTCGCCCGAGATCTCGCGGACAACCAGTCCTGCCGGCGCATCCACTCCCGCTTCCGACGTGCGTCCACCTATCGTGCAGTCCGTGTCAGAGACAGTCACGGGCGCGTCCACCGACCCGATGGGCACGCCCTCGTCGACGGACGGATCCGCAGGTCCGCCTCACACCTCTCTCGGCACCGGCTTCCCTCGCTCTCGCACCTTCTCCGCCGCGCTCAACAGATTGCATGACCGCGAGCGGTCGATCGGGAACTCGCTCAATAACTTGCGCTCGAGCGGGACGAACCTTTCGGCCAGCGGGACGGCGCTCAACACCCGCTTCAAAACCTTCCTCAACTCGTTACCTCTGCCGTTCCTCTCTGCGACGGCAAAGAGTGCGGACGCGACGAGTGGGCCGGGTGCGGAAGTTGCGCAGAAGAAGAAGGAGCCTGTCGGACCAAGGCCAGGCGAGATCGAGGTGCTCGAGTACAATTCGGTGCTGGACATGGCCAAGATGGGCGCAACGTCGGATCACAGGCCTGTGTACCTCGTCTGCGCCGTCGGCATCGAGGAGAAGCGGCAGGAGGAAGAGGAAGAGGATGCCGTCGATACTTAGTCGAATCCCTTACCCACAGCCGCTGGTTCGGCTTCGCTCTAGCTTAATGTGTACGAGCTGTCTAGAGCGTCTTGTTGTTATGCCTCGCTGGTCTGATCGCACATCTCAGCGCGGCGAGTTGCGGGAGAGAAAGACAGCCGCCCGTTTCAGCCTTTCCGCTCGACCTTCTGCGCCCGCTTCCGCTTCTCCTCCAGCTTCTTCGCTGCGTCCTCCCTGCAGGCGAGAAAGTGTCAGTCAACGTGACTCTGCAGCTGAAAGAAGAGCTGAACACACTTCTGCTTTCGTCGGTCTGCATCGTCCTTCGCCTTCTTGGCCTGCGCTGCTTCTGCAAGACGAAGGATTAGCGGCGAGAATCTGAGCAGGCGGTAAGGAACTTACTTGAAGAAGCCTCTCGTCGTTGCCGCTCCTGCTCTTGCACGTGATGCTTGTTCAGGTTGGGAAGCGCAAGCAAATCTGTCGGCTACTCTCATCAGCCGCCGCTTGGAGCAACGAAGGCGAACGTTCAACGCACCGACACCCTCAAGCGCCTTTTTCCGCTGCTTCCGGCTCATCTGCGACGGGTCCTTGTACGCCTTATCCGGCTGCATCTGTCGCTCAGCCTCCTCCCGCTCTAACCGCTCTGCCTCCGTCTCTTCTTCCATGTAGCCGTAGGCCTGTAGAATGGTTGTCAGTATGCGAGGCACAAAAGGAAGACAGCTGCCGAGACTGGACGCACTTTCAGCAGCTCCGCCTTCCGTTTCGCTTCCTCCTCCGGCGTCAGCGGCTTCTTCGCCTGTTCTTCCGCTGTACAGTCGAACATACGTCAGTAGAACGTCGAGAAAACTCAGCGGGAGGAGCACACCCTTCGCTGGAGCTTTCGCCTCCCGCTCTTCTCGTCGTTTCGCGGCAACAGCGTCTTGGTACGCGGTCGTCGCGCCTAGCAGCTCGTCGACCGCACCCGACGTCGTTCCTGCAGTCATTGCGACCTTATTCAGTCGCTACAAACGCAAGCGAACCCCACTTCGGCTCGATAGAAGGGAGGAGGAGAACGAACCGTCCTCCTCGTCTGCCTCCAACATGCCCAGGATGGCGCTCTTCCGGTCCTGCGGGTCGCAAAGCGTCAGCTGAAGCCCCGGCCAGCCGCACAGTCGGGGACAGACCTCTGGCTCGAACGACTCCTCCTCAACCAACCCCTTCACGAAGTCGACCATCTCCTCGTCGTCCCGCAGCGAGAGGGCGCCGAGCTTGGTCGAGATCAGCTCATTAAGCGGTACAGACAGGTCGGCAGCCATAGCTGGACCAGCACAGCGAGGTGAGCGCGGCGGAGGAAGCCAAGTTGTCGCCCGACCTCCTCGACCAGGCTTTCGTCCCACCATGCACTTGTCAACGCTCGGGGCGCTCTGAGCTGCCGTGCACTGTACATCATCAAGCTCAATGACCGCTCGCAACCCTCGCCGAGCCACCCATCCTCGTTCGACTCCTCTTTTCTTCCTCATCAGTTCGAGGTCTTCACAGGTCGGCAACGCTGCGCCGCCGTCTCGATGTGGATCGTCGACGCTCGAAACGGTCTTGCAGTTCCACCGCGGACCCGTCAGAGGGCGCCTGACGCCCGTTCGCGCCTTGCTGACCCGACGAACGCGCGCACCCACCTCCGTCCGCCCTCCTCTTCCGCTCGAAAAGCTGGCAGCTCGGCCGAACGCTTGAGAGACGTTCGTCAGTTGTCTGGCTCTCGGCTTGTCCGCGGAGTGCCCAGGTCGCTCCAGCGTCCACGCCAGCTTCTCGCTTCCTCCTTGCCTCTTCTCCTCCTCTCTCCCGCCCCCTCATTTGTTCCGCCCTCGTTGCCTCTTCTCCTCCTTTCTCCCGCTCCCTCACTTGTTCCGCTCGCCATGCGCTCCATCTCCCTTTTCGCCTTGCTCGCTCTCGTGACGGCTGGTCCGTCGCTCGCCTGCGCCAAGCACGTCCGTCGCGGACAGAAGGCTCCTACGAACGGCGTGAAGACGCTGGACGTCGACTTTAGCGCCTACAATGGCGAGGGCCTCTCGACATTCCTCGACAAGCACTCCCTCTACGTCAGCAACTACCCGGTCGACAGCACGCCGATCTCCCACACCTTTGTCCCCTCCAACGTCGACATTGTGGACGGTGCCCTTCGCCTCAAGGTCACGGGTCAGTCAGGCAAGGGCGACGTCAAGTCCGCCGAGGTCGGAACCTACGCGAGCAACATCCGCTACGGAACCTTTATGACCATCGCCAAGTTGACGCCTGTCCCTGGCGTCTGCTTCGGAGCCTTCACCTACACTGATGTGCGCCCTGTAGTCTGCCGAGCATTCAGGGCGCGTCACTGACTCTTTCATCTCTCAGGACAACCACGAGTGCGTTCGAGAGTCGGCCTAGAGTTCAGACGGCGTCGACTGACGATTAGAGTGCGCAGGATCGACATCGAAGCACTCTCCAGCTACTACACCACTGGTTACCGCGAGTCGGTTCCGCCAGGTGCGCTATCCGACCCGTGTTTGCTGCGCAAGCTGACGAGCGTTCGATTCTGCAGGCTTGGAGTTCACGAACCAGCCGCTTATCGCGGGTCAGCAGGAGACGAACACTGCTGTCCCGTACGGCTTCGACCCGACCGCCGACTTCCACAACGTGCGTTCAGGTTTCCCTTTTTCACGACAAACCGACTCACCCGTGCTTTTTGCAGTACACCATTGTCTGGAACGCCAAGTCGAGCCAGTTCTACGTGGACGGCAAGCTTCGCAAGACCTTCACCAAGAACGTCCCGCAAATCGGCGCCAGCTTCATCTGGAACGCGTGAGCTTTTAATCTATTCTTTGCGGCAATGACTCTGAGACTGACGCTTCCTCTCCTCCGGCGACCAGTTGGAGCTCGGGTGTGAGCTTGTCAGCCTCTGAAACTTCTCTTTGTGTCGGCACTGACCTGTCTTGACTCACAGGACCCCAACTGGAGCGCTGGCCCGCCCAAGCAGGACGCTTACACGCTCATCAAGAGCGTGCATCTCCAGTACACGACCGTCTGAGCCCCGACAGGCAGACTCCTCTTTTAGCCCTCCCTCCTTACACTCTCGCTCTCATGCAACGCCGGACGTTCTGCGAGATACTGCGAGATGCGATTGACAGCCAGCGTCCATGCGAAGAGTCTAGACAGCGCTGCAAAACCCTTTGGAACCCCTTGCTCCTCACGTCTCGAGCCGTTTCCCGCCTGGCGTGACCGACGTGTCGTATGCTCGGATGAGGTGCTCCTGCCCTTCCTCCGTTCTGCGAATTGACGAGTCAGCCTTCGACAAAGCTATGTCGCTCGGAAGGAACAGGACGGACTGTGAGAAAGCGAAACCACGATTCCGTCGTAACCGCTGCACCGCGCGAACCTTCTTGATGGCCTGCGAGTCGACGAGAAGAGCGTCAGTGTCGCCGTGAGGCAGTGCGGAACGCGACGCGCACCTTCTGGAACTGCTCCATGCGTGGCCGGTAGTCGGGCAAGTTGTACTTCTGAATCTCCTGGACGATGTGGTAGGGCTCGGGCATAAACAGCCGCTTGTACCTGCGTGATGCGGTGTCAGCATCCGCTGGAGCATCACGTAGGTGTGAACGCAGACTCACGACCTCCAGGCAAAGTCTCGCACGAGCAAGAGGACGGGGATGCCGATGATTGTGAGCCAGAAGATGAGCGACGTCCACAGCCGGCTGACGATGTCGGTGTACTCGAGCGAGAAGCCGAGCATGGGCGCGATCCAGGCGTACAGCGGGAGGAAGACCATGGTGAAGGCGAAGGAGCCGGGAATGGCGAGGAGGGTGTACTTCGTCCAGATGCTGCGTGGGTGTTGAGGTTAGCCAAACGCCTTCCGCCTCATCGCTCGTTACGCACTCGGAGATGATGGCGGCTTTGCCAAGAACGGTGACGAGCGCGGTGAGATAGAGCGTCGTCCCCCAGACCCACTGGCCGCTGATCCAGCCCTGGACGAGGATGAGGCCCTCATTGAAGATTGCGACCGTGCAGACGTAGATGACCTGCGAGCACGTCGACGTAAGCTAGAGGACAGGTGGAGACGGGCGCCTACTCACGAATGAGTGGAGGAGCGCGTTGATGATCCACTGCCAGAAGATGCGGACCGAGAACTGCGGCAAGCAAGCGAGATAAGGTCAGCATTGCCTGGCGCTGAACGGCAGGCGACCGCCGACTCACAAACTTGTTGTTCTGGCCCAGCTTGTACAGCTCCGGGTAGCGGTCGAGCATGCGGGCGCCAACGAACTGGTCGAAGACGCCGAGCACGATGGGCGGAAGAACGGTGAAGACGACGTTGTAGAAGGTGAGGGTCCAGCCCTCCTCGAGAACCTGGCCGGAGAATGAGTTTTGGAAGGCGAACTGCGGGGACAGAGGGTGAGCGGGAGTCGCAAGATGAGGGCGAGTATACGCACCCAGAAGCCGGTCATGTAGAGCGCGATGTTCTTGTAGAAGCTGCGGATGATCGAGATCAGCTCGCGATTGGGGAGCGAATTGAGCGCGACTCACGAGTACAGGATCAGCTTGCTCAGCCGCACGTAACTCCAGGTGCCGTGGACAAGCAGCAGCTTCTTCAGGTACCGGAACTGGCTGATGGCGACGTCGGCGGAACGCGCAGCTTGCAGGCCTTCGTGACCCGAGATGCCGACTCCGACGTGCGCAGCCTGGATCATCGAGACGTCGTTCGCACCGTCGCCGATAGCGAGCAGGATCGCCTTGAGGTTCTTCTTGACAAGCTTGACGACGAGAGCCTTCTGGAGGGGCGAGACGCGGCAGCAGACAACGGCCTTGCACATCACGGCGAGTTCGAGGAACGTCTTCGAGAGCTCCTTTTCGAGGGCGAACGAAAGACTCTTGCCGTCTGCGGACGGATCGTGAGCGTCGCTCGGTTAGAAGCAAAGCGGAGCACGCACCGATGACGAGTGCGAGCTCCTCGAAATCGCCCGCGCTTCGCGAGTTCTTGACCGCCTCAAGCCGTTTGACGAGGAAGTCTTTCGTATCGAGCGCGTTCTCCTCGTTGACAATGACCTGTGACAACTTGGGTGAGCGAAAGCGGACGTACAACGCGCTGGAGCGAAGGACGCACCAGACTCATCGACTCGGAGATGAGGCGGCAAGACAGGCCGATGTTGATGGCCGTCTCCTGCCTGTCGCCCGTCAGCACCCACACCTTGATGCCCGCCTGCTGGAGCGTGTAGATCGTGTCGGGCACGCCTTCCTGCAGCTTGTCCTCGATCGCCGTCGCGCCGAGGAGGAACAAGTCGCGCTCGATGATCTCCGCCGCCTTGTCCAGCGCTTCCGTTCGGCCCGAGATGGTTGCGGCGGCCTTCTGGTGGAAGACTGCCCACTTCTTGTACTCGTCTTCGGGGATGTCGCGCATGGCGATGCAGAGCGTCCGCAAGCCTTCCGTGGCGTACTCCTGCGTAAACGCCGCATGTCAGCGAACGTTCAGCTCAAGCTCCATCCTCAAGTTCGAATCGTCGTGCGCACCTCGAGATGGTTGCTCGTCACCTCGCTGAACACCTGACCCTCGCTCGCGAGCCGCTCGTAGATGACGGTGTCGGCGCCCTTGCAGTATAACTTGATCTTGCCTTCGGGCGTTCGGACGATCGCCGACATGCGCTTGCGCGTCGAGTTGAATTCCAAGATGTTGAGGATCTCGAACTCGCGCGAGCCGCGAGAGGCGATGTTGACGAAGACGGACTGCGGCTTGCGGGTCTGTCGAGAACGATGCCGTCAGCTTTGGACTGTATCGAGCTGAATATGGGCTGGCGCGCGCACCGTGAACGTGTAGCCGAGCACGTCTGCGCCCTGCACCAAAGCCGCCTCGTCCGGACTGCTCGCCTGGTACGTGATCTTCTCGTCCTTACGCTCGGGAATGACCGTATGGCAAGTCGACAGGAGCGTCAGGAACTCTTCGATGACCTTGGACGTCTCGTGGCCGTTCGCGAGGTTGTCGCGCAGCTGGTCGAACGAGAAGACTTCGCCGCGCTTCGACTCCTCGACGATATCGGCGTAGGGAATGCCGCCGATGGAGCATTGTCGGAACTCCATCTGGTTGCAGGTAAGTGTGCCGGTCTTGTCGCTGAAGATGTACTCGATCTGGCCGAGCTCTTCGACGAGAGAGGAGGTACGGCACAGAGCGGGCGTATCGGTCGGGGCGTAGTACATGTCTGCGGCGCGGGAGGCGTTAGTAGTGTAGCTGGAGTGCCCGAGTGACCGCACGCACCAAGGTCGTTGTTGATGAACGCGGCCTGCTGGAATTTGACAACTTCCATCGTCACGATGAGCCTGCGAAGACCACCGATTCCGTCAGTCGTGTAGACCTATGCAAACTGGGGCAGAAGCTACCAGACGAGGATTCGCGAACGCACGAGATGGGAATCAAGTTGTTGAGCGTAAGAATGAACGTCAACACATCCTTGACGAACTTGCTCGCCGAGACAGGACTGCTTTCGCCTCCGTCGTCGAGCAAGAGATACCACATGTCGTCGCCGTAGACGTGCGTGCGGATGGTCGAGCCGATCGCGCAAGCGAGGGAGAGGGCGAGGAGGATGGCGAGGAGGAAGAGGATCTGGACGTTGACCATGCGCTCCATCGCTGTTCGCTTGATCGGCGCGGCGCTGCACGAGGAGCGAGGGTCAGCTCTGCAGCGGGGAAAAGCTAGAGCGAAAGACTCACGTCGCGTTCCGCATCAACTTGGTCTCGTGTCCCGTGAACACGACCAACCCGTACAACCAGCTCGTATTCCTCAGTTGTGCGCCACGAAGCAACAGCTGATCCGGGCCCAGCGGCGTCTCGGACGACGTCGCAGCGTGACCTGGCTGGCCCATCGAGAGCGTCGCTTCGAAGGTATAGAGCGAATTGTTGGGCTGTTCGGAGCGGAGGTGGCCGGCTAGTTGGGCGAGCGCATGCGGAGAGTGGAGAGTTGCGGTCGAAGGGTGTGCTTGCTTGATCTTCAGGTTCGTTTCGCTGTGCGCAGGAGTATATGGCCTTGTATCAGCACCTGGTCATGCGGCAGCCGCGGGTGAGAAAAGGTCGACGCCCAACGCACCCGTCAAGGTTGCTCGTCTCGATGTAACACAGTCCCTCAGGCTCCGACGAGCTGAGCAAGACCAGGTCGGCCGGGAACGCATCGTTCGCCTCGAGACGGACAATGTCGCCAACCTTGATGCTTCGCCACGGCTTGTCAACGAATGTCGAGCCTTGCAGGATCGAGGCTTTGCGCGAGTTGAGGTCAGCGTCGGATTGATGCCGTTTCTGCGGGACCCGACGCTTCGTTAGCCACTGGAAGTCTCGATGACTGGAAATCGCGGCGACTCACGATGTCCTCCTTGATCTCCTTGAGCGCCGCGACGATGAGGACGATTCCGAGCGGGAGGATGGTCGTGTACCGGTTCGTCGGCGAGACGTTCGGGATCTGCTGGATGCAGGCAGTGAAGAGGAAGAAGATGTTGGCGTATTTCGAGAATTGCTCTGCGGGTCGTCGAGCTCGGTTAGACCAATGCATCGCGGAACGAACGCAGAAAGGCGAGTGAGAAACAGAACGCACCCGCGAGGAACTTGGGCAAGAAGGTAACGATGTTGTACTTGCTCGTCGAGACGCTGTTCCCAGGCCACTTCTCCGCCTTGTTCATCGTCTCGTTGTTGAGGTGAACGACCCGCTCTCCCTGATACACCCTCGGCCCGCCCATGACAACCCGCTTGACATCCTTCCACAAGCCCTCAAGCGTCCCCCGCGCTTCAAGCGCCCGCTGACTCTTCGCCTGCCGCGCCGCAATCCGCGCTTTCGCCTGTACGAGCTCGTCATCGTCATCGAGCATGTTCTTAGGCGCCGAGCGCTCGCCGAGCTGGCCTTGGCCGAAGCCGGCGGGCTGTTGCGCGTGTGCGGTGAGAGGCGCGGACCCGGCGTAGGAGCGGTCGGCGCGGGAGTAGTCGGGTCGTGAGAGGTCGTTCTGCGAGACGGCGAACGAGGTTGTCGCGAGGTCTTCTTCGTCGTCGCTGTGAAATGGAGACCTGGTGAGCGGTCTTCTCGTCGACTCGGATCGCTCCTCGCACTCACTAGTACGGGTTGTACTCGTCCTCAGCCGCATCATACCTTCCAACCGCTCCCCGGCCCCCATCCACCGCAGTCCCAAACTCATTCGCCGCCTTTCCACCACCATAACTCGCCGGGTTCTGGCTCTGTCCGCCGAGTGCAGGGTCGTACGTCCCGTGTGTGTTGGAGAAGGGGTTTGCGGAGGAGGCCGTTGGGGCGTAGCGGGATGCGAGGCGGGAGGAGGAGGAGGGTGCGGGTTCGTGGCCTGGCGTAAAGACCGAGAGGTCCTCGTCGTCCGAATCGAACTGGAGAGTGCACGCAAGTCGCAATCAGCACGACTGACACGCCACTTCACGATGGCAAGCGAACGCACATTCATCCTGGGCACCACCTCGACCTGGCTTCGTCGCAGTGCTGGCTGCCCGCGAGACCTGTTCCTGCACTATTCCCGCTGCGCTGCAATACGCTGCGAGCCTCGTCTGCACAGCAGGAGCCGTGTACGAGTCGTGAGACGGAGCCGAAGAGCGTTGAGGCGCGTGGTCGGTGTCGGTGGAGTGGGAGAGAGCGGGAGAAGTCTAGCTGGCTGAGTGGAAATCTGAATCAGCTCTGAAGTTTCCAAGCTAGCGTTCAGCCTCAGCGAGCGAGGTCGTGCGAGCGGGTCGCGGACGAACGTCTCTCTCGCTTCGACCGCTCGCTCCGGTGCACTCGAACAGCTCGTGCTGGCTCACCTGGGTGCTCAACGTGACCCAATGGACCTGCTTGATGACCGCATGCGGTTTTCAGCCCTGCTCGAGGCGCTGCGTCCGCTGTCGACGCTTGTGGATGGCCCTCGCTTCTTTCGACGTCGCATCCGCCTGCCTTGCGGGTTGCGCCGTACGCGGGAGTTCGTGAAGGGTGGCATGGCAACGGCGAGTACCTGGCCTGGTATCCTCCGCGTGTCCTGCGGGGAGGCTGTCCTCGAGCTCTTCAGGACCTTCGTTTCGTCTTTCCTGCTGGCAAGCGACATCGACTCGCTGTTCGACAGACTAGCCGTTCCACAGCAAGCGCTCAAGACGCTATCGTGGCAACCGCCGCTGCTCGAACGGACCATCTTTGGCCGCGAGGCGACGACTTCGCTGCTCTCTCGACGCAATTTGACTCTCGCTTCCACCGCTTGAGCCGCCCCCGACCAGCACCCGTCGATCCTACACTCCGCCCCCTTCCGCCTTACACTCCATCTGCCTCCCTCCCTCTCCTCTTCTCCTCCTCCTGTTCGCAGCAGCCCAGTCCTCTTGGCAACGGTGCGCGTTTGCAATTTCTGCCACGCTAATTGCGATGAGACAAGCCGGGCAGAAAAGGACGCCGCTCCGGACGGCAAACGCGCGCGCACCCTCGATCGCGTTTTTGTGCTTGCATCCATTCACTCGACCCGCTGCACTCTGCTCGTGCATGATGCCGCCTGCTCAGATGCGCTACGCAGACGCGGGCGGGTACCCTGCGCACCCGCACCCAGACCGCGCACAACAGTACCCTGCGCACGACACAAGGGGCGCGCTCGCGACAAGTGCTGCTCGCCCGTTGTTGCCGCCAAACGGGTACCAGGCGTTTGCGAGCCGCCAGGCTCCTCAGCCGTATCCTGGAGGAGGACAGTACTACGATGCACGAGCTGGACCTGGAGGAGGAGGGGGACCGTACGCAGCTGCTCACATGAGCGCAGCTGGCGGAGTTGCCGTCGTCGTTCCCGGCGCACCTTCGCTGCCGCCGACGATCAACGGTGGCGGACCGTCGTCCTTCGTCAACCAGCACATGCAGCCTCGACAGGCACATCCTCACACGAGACCGCCTCACCCGCAGGCAATGCATGCCGCACCTCCTCTTCGAGTCCAGACAGACAGGCGTGTCGTCGACGCAGGACACCAGCACCCTCGACAGTCTTCGCCGACGAAGCTGTCGAAGCGAGGACCTCCTCACGGCCACCCTCACCCGCCTGTTCCCGCCGGACCGCTCTTCCACCCTGCCGCACTTTCGCAACGCCCTCCTCCTCGCGATCCTTCCGACCCCGACCTCCTGCGACCCAGCACGACCTGGAAGCCACGCACGACGTCGCGCATCGGCGCGCCAGGGTCGCTCCCGCCTCCATCGGCAGCGATGGCAGGCAGCGCGCACGCTTCCCCTCTCCCGTCTCCCTCGCTCTCGAACGGCTCGCACTCAACAACCGCGTCTTTCCCGGGCCATCCCAACGGATCGAATACCTCCCTCAACTCGCCGCGGTCGCAATCGCAGTCGCGCTCCCCAAAACACCGCCAGCACGGCGGCGCTCCTCCTCCTCCTCCCCTCGCCCCTCCCTTCAACCCGTCCGACTGGTGCACCCACCCTTCCCAATCACAAGTCGTCTCTCCCTCTCTCTACCTCCTCTGGCAATCCTCACCCCTCCCCGGACGCGCAAAGTTCGAGTCGGTCTTTGTCGATGCCGAGCTGCGACGCGTCAACTACGTCGCGAGGGAGTACCATCGAGGACGGGACGGGGTTCTGCGCCGGGAGGGCGAGAAGGGATCTCAGAAGGCGGAGGACGAGGCTGGCGCTGCCGCGGGTTGGGCGGACTTTTTCGATGGGTTTGACGCGCACAACGGAGGCGGAGGAGGATTGGAGTGGTTGTTACTCGAGGTGCCGAGTGCGAGCGCGCGCGAACGTGGGTCAGACCAGTTGGCCAAGGTTGGACTGGTCACGGAGGAGACGCTCTTCCTCCCGCTCGGGAAGAACATCAAGTGGCGCAAGTTTTACAAGGAGCCGGTGTTTGGCAGCGGCGAACCGACATGGAAGGGTGTCGGGGGCGGCAAGTACAAGTGGCAGAAGGAGAAGGACTCGGAGGAGTGCTACACGGTGCGCTCCCTTTCCTCCGCTTCTGGAGGACCTTCCGCTGACTTCGCTTCTGACAGCTCGCCGACGACAAGACCAAGGAGACCGTCGTCTCTGTGCTCGAACGGCCGGGCAAACCGTGCGTCATCCGCCTTGCACTGCATTGTCCAGCCGGCCTGACTTTTCGTCGTCTCCGCAGGACACAAATCATCCTCTCCGCCCTCATCCAGCCTTCTCTCCACCCGATCCTCCTCACCCTCCTTCACCGGACCTTCCTCACGGACCAGAAGCGCCGCAGCAAGGACCAAGAACGGTGGGAAGAGGAGGAGGTCGTTACTTGGTGAGGGCAGCAGAGGATGCAGGGTGTTGTAAGCGCTGGAGAGGAAGGGCGCCGCGCAGACTTAGACTCGCATGTAGGATTACTAGAAACATGTCGTTCCTGTATTCACAGACACTGCTTCGCATGGAGCAGGCGCGCCGAGCCGTTTTGAGGAGGAGGAGGAGGAGTTGGACAGCTGGCAACAGGTCGCCAGCTTGTCTCTCGCGCACTCGAGGCTCAATGGCATATCCTAACGAGTTTGACGCGCTCAGCTAGCCCTACGAAGCGAGTCGTGCGTTCTCCTCTTCCTCATCGCTTGAAGAAGCGATCCTGCCCTCGTCCACCACCTCACCACCCAGGGCCGGGTTTACAGTAGCCTCGCCACGCTTCAAACACGCTCTTATGCACCGACCATGAGCCGCGAACCAGCCCCAACCGACTCATCCGCCTCTCTCCCTCGCTCAACTTCCGCCTCCTCTTTCCAGTCCATCGCGCTCTCTCCCCCGCGTTCCGCCACCCTGCCCTCGTCCAGCTTCCTCTTCAGCAGTCTCTCGCACGTCTGGCAGGGCTTGAAAGCGGCTGCGGGGTCGCAAGTTGCGGGCTTCACGAGCGGTTTGTCTGGAGGCGGTGCACAAGCGGGAGGGGTGGACGAGGTTGCTCGAACGGGTGAGAAGCATGGGAGGGGAACAGAGGCTGCGGAAGGACGGAAAGAGCGGGAGAAGGGGCGCGGAGGGAAGAGACGGCGGGTCGAGTTCCGCGACGAGGTCTTATTCGATGGCGGTGAGAGTTGTCGTCCAGCTACCATGGTCAGCAGTCTGTGCTGACCCAGTTGAATTACAGTGCCACCCTTGATGCCGCCCATCTCACAAGCGAACCCCCTTCCGCCAAGCTACGACTCCAACGCCTCTTCCTCCCCCGTCTCGTTTCGCAACTCCTCGACTTCTCCCTCTACTTCTCGTCAAGTTCTACGTCCGTACGCCGACTCATCCTACGAGGAAGCACTACTTCACGCGGCAACGACGGACGAGGGTATCACCGCCTCTTTCGTTGCTGCACCGACTCGGAAAAACGCAGAGCAGGCTAGTCGAAGTGATACGCAGGCTCATATCTCGACAGCCTCGACTACCTCGGCGCTCGCGGGACGCGGCTTGCACCGTCGCACAGCTACAACAGCCGCCCTCCCCTCAGCCATCACCCTCCAGAACTCGCGCTCCCAGCCCTCGGTTTACGGCGCAACCATCGCCTCTTCCTCGTCACTCCCGAACCTTGCGTCGGCTTCAACAAGCCCGAAGACGCCGCGGCGGAAAGAGACTGAGCAGGTGGGGACGATCTTGCTTGGCGAGGCGGGCGAAGTGGTAGGAAGGGCTTGGGGCCAGGAGAAGGAGAAGGAGCGTCGGAAGAGCGACAGGAGGCGCATCGAGGAGCTTGAGGAGGAGGTGAAGAGGCTGAGAGGACAGGTGCGTTTCATCGGTTAATTGGCCTCTCCACCTGTACGTGCTGAAGCAGTCCCACCCCACCAGCTCTCGGCCCAGAAACCGCCACGGTCGCCCTTCGCAAACTCGCCACGAGTATCTGCTCCACCGCCGCCGCCGCCGCCCCCTCCGCCTCCTCCAAAGCCGGCCAATAAGCCTCATCCGCTCCTCACGTCTGCTCGAGCCGCACTTCGCGCTACGCCCGAGCGTGCGAAGCGTCGACATTCGACCATCGGTGATGGCGTCGATTTGGGCGCATTCTTGAGCGAGTTGAGCGGCAAGAGGGGCAAACTGCGGAAGGTGGGTTTGCCAAAGGAGAAGACGAGGGAGGACTTGCGCGCGGCGGGAGGGGATGGACAAGGCTTGAACGAGGTGCTCGACCGCGCCTTCAAGCGCAAGTTTGCGCGAGCAAACGGCGCACCTTCGCCTATCACGCCGCATGCCTTGCCGTCCTCTCGCTCGTTCGCCAACTTGCCCTCGTCTTCCGCCGCTCGTCCACCTGCGCCCGACTGGTCACCGCTCCCGAATCGCTCGCTTCGCTCAACGGGTATGCTTACGGCATCGCAGTCCGTACCCGGAGACCTCGCCTCTCTCGCGCAGTCCCGCCAGTCCGCTCGCTCGCCTCTTCGCCCTCTCCCCGAACAGCCCGTCTTCCAGCGCGACGGGCATCTACCGTCGCGCTCGTCAAGCCTTGCCGCGACGCAGGAGTCCACGGAGACGACTGTCTTCGGCGTCGCCATCTCAACAGACCAAGCCGTCCAGCCTATCGCATCGAACTCGTCATCCACATCCTCGGCATCTCAAGCCACCGTCTCCCACGCCATGCTCTCTCCCTGCCTCTCCTCGTCGTCGATCCCTTCCGCACCGCCGGAACTCTCGCCGCCTCAGGCTCAGCCTTCGCAGCAACCCGCCCAGCCCGTCAAAGTCGCGCAGGATTCGCCTCTCGCCACACACCGTCGTCCCTCGCTCTCTCCCGGCGAGAAGCTTCCGGGCCTCGAGCTTGGGAGGGATCGGCCCATCACGCCCGGGCGGAGGAGGGCAAAGACTACGAAGCAGGCGCCTTCACCAGCCGAGCAAGGCGCCGACTGCTCAGTGTCTGCGCAGCGCGCTACATCGTCACCGAAGTCAGCGAGGAAGTCCGGGACTACCGCTTCACCGCGTCGCTCGCCGAGAAAGGCGCACGAGGACAGCTTCGTCAAGGTCAAGTTTGGCACGGACGACGAGGGTAGCGACTTTGACGAGCTCCATGGCGAGTTGATGGGACAGGGGACGAGGTCGCCTAACCCGAAGAAGGTGTTCGGGCGGGCTTGACAGAGACAAGGTTGCGGAGGTTGCTCTCGTTCACGCTCTTTTCACTGTTGATGTATTTCTGCTCGCTCCCTCCCGCGTCACTCGTTTTCCAGAATGGATGTCAATGCAAGTATAAGTCACAACAAGTCGATGCGCAGAGCCGATGAAAACGTCTCCAGCCGCTCAGTCTGGCTTGCCTTCCTCCGCCTCTTCGACAGTGCCTATTTCTTCGTCGCTCGGCGTATGGGCCGGGTCGCCGTGATTCAGTGTAGCCGTCTGCGGAAGCTCAGACGATTGCGAGCCGGGCATCATCTGGCGCAAGAGTGAGGTAAAGTTCGGGTGATTGCCGCTGTTGCCTTCGCTCGGCGGCGCGCGCTTGGTATGCGAACTATCGAGCGCGAATGTGGTGACGTTCAGGTAAATGCTGGCGAAGAGGGCGATGGTGAAGAAGAACCAGTTGCCGAATGTTGAGGCGAACTCGATCCTGTGCGCCGCAATCCGTCAGCGTAAGTCGGAGGCGGGAAAAGCAGACAACTCACTTGATCCATGACGACGGCGGAGTGACGCCAGAGAAGATGATTGTAATCCAGAGCAGATAGCCGGCAAGGAAAGCGCAGATGATTGCAAGGAAGTGCGTGACCTGCGAGACCCGCCGCTCGTCAGCATTGCGCGTGCTAGCTCGGATCAGCGCGAGGTGAGAAGGAGTTTGGGAGACGCACCAGGATCAGATCCCGCTCCGCCTTCTTCAGCTCGACAACCTTTCTCGCCTGCAGACTCGCCGGGCTGACAATCTGTCCCGCGTTCTTCTCCAGATCCCGATTCGCAATCCGCTTGACTTCGCCAAACGAGAGGGTGCGAGGAGCGGAGCGCGGAGACGGGATGGGGGACTTGTCGGTGGAAGAGGAGGTGGACGGCGGCTCGAGATTGACGGAGAGTGGGCTGTCGGTGGCGCTGTTGGGCGGGAGCCGTGACAGGCTCGAGTCCTCCGTCGTCTGCCGCGCTGGCGAGGCCGCCTCGTGCGCCTGTGCGGGTGGAACTGGTCCGGCCGACTTTAGGAAGCTTTCGTCGGTGGTTAAGGGGATGAGGTTGACGCTGTCGCGAATTTGTACGCGTAGCTTGCGGACGAGGGCGAGACCGCCGAGATTGACCTGCACGTGCCAAAGACGTCAGCTCGCTGGTTCTTGACGAGTCGTCGAAGGGCTGGCGGCCAGCCTCACCAAGAGACACATGACCGGCATGCTGGTCCCGAAAGCAAAGAGAGCGGTGGAGAGACTGCAGAATGCCCGGTCAGTCGTAAGGCCGCAGGAGCGTGAAGAGGAAAGCGGACTCACGGCCGCGCAGCAGCACCGGCATCAAGCATTGCCTGTGTAGGCGCTTGCAGCGGGAAAAGGTCGATAAGAGTCGGTGTACGACCGTTCAAGCGGGCTTCTAGCGATTGGAGAGCGTTGACGAGGATGAGGTAGCGATCGTAGAGGCGAAGCGAATAGACGGTGTCGGCCGTGGCGAGGGCCTGCGGGAGGCTTCGTCAGCACGAAGTCAAATGTTGTAGAGAATAACGAGGTGCGCACGATCACGATCAAGATGTTGACGATCCCGCCGGCGAGACAGAGCGTGTTTGCGACGGGGACGGGGAGTACAACCTCGTTCGCCGACTCCGTCGCGAGCATGAACGCCTGCAGAGTCGAGTGTAAGGTTGTGCTCGAATAGATACAGTCAAAAGGAGCAAGACGTACCTGCAAGCCGGACCAGGAGACACACCAGCCGCCGAGGAAGAGCGGAATGCCTTGAAACGACCGCATGACGATCAGCGGTCGCTGGGAGTACTCCTTCGCGTACACCAGCCAATAGACGACGCTGTAGGCTACACTGTAGCCGCCCCAGATGACGAGCGAAAGCGTCCATGTCGTCCGAGAGTGAAGGACCAACAGTCGTCCGCTCGGTCGCTCGATCCGCCGTCCGAACCAGACCTTCTTGCCGTTTCGTCGAGTGTGGTAGATATGCAAGGCGATGAAGAGAAGGGCGGAAACGATCGTTCTGCGACGGCCGTACGACAGGAGGGGACGTCAATTCCGATTCGCTGTGCCGAAGACGCGAGGTGCTGAACAGACGCACGCTGCGATGACGGCGATGAGGATAAAGACGCGGACAGTGAAGCCGGCGGTCGGCGGCGGGTAGAAGAAGCTGCGAACGCCTGCAAGGAGTTCGCGGACTGTCGAGCCGTCGAGCGCGTGCGGCAGGAACTGCGAGGCCGACATGCCTGTTGGCGGGCGGTGGGGCCGCTCCTGGCGGGGAAAATGGAAGACTGTAGCACCGAGACGCAAGCAGAGAGAGGCAGCGGGAGGAGTAGGAGGAGAGGAGGAGGCGGTGAGGCGACCTGGAGCGGCGAGCGAGAAACGCGGGAGGAACGCGAGCTCTGCTTCTGTACCGATCGTCGTGGAAAGACTCCAAATGTCACGCTGAGGCGATCTCGGCACTTTGGTCGCTCGGAGAGGAAGGTGATCAACCAAAGCTGGACTCTCGCTGACGGTCCCGCTCAGCCAGACCTTGCTGTTCGCCGTGCAACCTGTCCTGTACACGAGGACTTGGTGCCCGGTATAGTAAGCAGTGTCCGCCCGTCGTACGTCGCCGCGAGGTGGACGTCTGTTGGTTCGACCGGACGACCCTCGACCGGGTCCTCAAGCCACAACGACGGTGAGCCGGCTGGACAACCTGCGGGATGATGAAGACAACGGAAGAGACGCTGAGTCGCGGGTCACGCAACTGCAAGGCGAGGCGGGACTGTACAGCGCGACGTGAGAGGGTGAGGAGGATGAGTAAAGAGCGAGGATAGCGTCCCAGCCGTTTCCACCAGCTCGTCGTTCGAACCGATGCATGCAAGCACGCGTACATCCCGCATTCGCGTCCTTCGGCAGCACAACGAGCGCGCCACCCTGATGCCCTCGCACCGTGTTCCGGCGAAGAGAGAGGAAAGCTGCTCGGGCGGCGGCTCTGGTGGTACGCTTGGAACTTTCAGCAGCGAGTGACTGCCCATAGAGACCGTCTACAGCATCCAAAGCCAGCTTTGCTCGCTGTGTGTTGAGGCTGAGGATGAGGAGGAGGCGAAGGAAACTCTCTCGCTCACCACACGCACCACAATGGCAGCACCAGCTCAGCAGCCAGTCTCGAACGACGCGGGACTCGACGAGAGTCTCTACAGTCGGCAGCTGTGCGTCCAGTCCCCGTTCACTCTGCTTACGCCGCCTCATCGCACCGAGACGAGGTCATCGGGTGAGAACGACGGGACAACCGCAGATGGGGCTGTCTCGAATGGCTTGGGAGCTCCAAGGAGCTGGATGAAGACGCAATGGAGGGTCTCTATGTCCCTATACGGCGTGGTGGCAGCAGCTGCTCCTGAGGAAGGCGGTGGGCGGTGGCTCATTCAGCAAGGCTCACACCGCTTGGGCGAGCGTGCCCTGCTGGCTCGCATAGGGACGCATGACAGCTGACCATACGCTTCCATTCTTCGCAGCTATGTCCTGGGCCATGAGGGTGCGTCTCGCACCTCCCCTGCAGCGGCTCCACCTCCTCGAACTTGGCTGACGGGATCTCGTATTGTCCGCAGCCATGAAGCGCATGGCCGCTTCCGATGTTCTCGTCATTGGTCTCTCCGGCCTCGGTGTCGAGATCGCGAAGAACATCTGTCTCGCAGGCGTCAAGTCGGTCACCCTCTCCGACCCGACTCCCGTCTCGCTCCCCGACCTCGGCACCCAGTTCTTCCTGCGCGACTCGGACGTCGGGCAGCGCCGCGACGAAGCCACTCGCCCGCGCCTGGCCGAACTTAACGCCTACACTCCCGTCTCTGTCCTTCCCGACCTCAACCTCGACGCCGTCAAGCGCTTCACCGTTGTCGTCCTCGTCCAGGGCTCGACCGAGGACCAGCTCAAGCTCAACGACTTCACCCACGCGAACGGCATCAAGTTCATCGCGGCCGAGACGGCCGGTCTCTTCGCCTCCGCGTTTTGCGACTTTGGCGAGCAGTTCCCGGTCGTCGACCAGACGGGCGAGAACCCGCTGTCCGGCATGGTCGTCGAGATCGAGGAGGCCGAGGATGCGCTCGTGACGTGCTTGGACGAGTCGCGGCACGGACTCGAGGACGGCGACTACGTCCGTTTCTCGGAGGTTGAGGGAATGAACATCAACTCGGACGGCGTCGAGGGGGCAAGGAAGATCACGGTGACCGGTGCGTAGCTCGCTCATCGCCGACTTCCCATCGTTGAGGCTGACATAGTGCGTCAACAGGCCCGTACACCTTCAAGATCGGCGACACGCGAGGACTGGGTCAGTACAAGCGCGGCGGCTGGTTCCATCAGGTCAAGATGCCCAAGATGTACGACTTTGTGAGTCGCGCTCCTCTCCCGTATTACCGGCGACGCGCTCACACAGAGCTTGCCCGCAGAAACCCTTGCGCGAGTCGATGACTGCGCCCGAATTCCTCATCACCGACTTTGCCAAATTCGACCGCCCGCCCACACTTCACATCGGCTTCCAAGCACTCTCCGCCTACCGCACCCAGCACAATCGCCTTCCCAAGCCCCGCAACCCCGCCGACGCCGCCACCTTTGTCCAGCTCGCCAAGGACATTGCCGCGCAGGTCAAGTTCGAGGGCGACCTCGACGAGAAGGTGCTCGAGGAGCTTGCCTTCCAGGCTGTCGGCGACCTCGCGCCCGTCAACGCCGTCATCGGTGGTTTCGTCGCGCAGGAGGTCCTCAAGGCTTGCTCGGGCAAGTTCTCGCCCCTGTACCAGCACCTGTACTTCGACGCGCTCGAGGCTCTCCCTGTCGATCTTCCCTCCGAGGAGGAATGCGCGCCCTCGAACCCCGCCAGTCGCTGGGACAACCAGATCGCCGTCTTTGGCCGCTCCTTCCAGCAGAAGATCGAGAACAACCGCCAGTTCCTCGTCGGCTCGGGCGCGATCGGCTGCGAGATGCTCAAGAACTGGGCGATGATGGGCGTCGCGAGCGGACAGAACGGCCACGTCTACATCACCGACCTCGACACAATCGAGAAGAGCAACCTCAACCGCCAGTTCTTGTTCAGGCCCAAGGACGTCGGGTCGTTCAAGAGTGAGGCGGCGAGGCGTGCGGCGACCGAGATGAATGCGGGGCTGGACGGCAAGGTCGAGGTCTTCAAGCTCGCGGTCGGACCGGACACCGAGAGTGGGTCGGTCGTCGAGGACTTGCCTAGCTCGACAGCTGACGCCCTCTGCATTCACAGACGTCTTCGGCGACTCGTTCTTCGACAGCATTGACTGCGTTACCAACGCACTCGACAACGTCTCGGCTCGTACGTTCGCTTAGCCCGCGTCTCTTGCAGGAAAAGACTAACTCGCTTGCCCGCAGGCCAATACATGGACCAGCGCTGCGTGTACTACGCCAAGCCTCTTCTCGAGTCCGGCACGCTTGGAACCAAAGGCAACGTCCAGGTCGTCCTCCCGCACGTCACCGAGTCGTACTCGTCGTCGCAGGACCCGCCCGAAAAAAGTCACCCGAGCTGCACGATCAAGAACTTCCCCAACCAGATCGAGCACACGATCGCTGTTAGTAGTCCACCCACATCGCCTTCGAGTCGGTGCTGACGCAGCATCTCCGCGCACAGTGGGCGAAGGAGCGCTTCGAGGAGTGCTTCGAGAAGCCGGCCGAGGTCGTCAACTCGTACCTCTCGCAGCCCAACTTTGTCGAGGCGGCCAAGCAGTCGGGCGAGACGGCGCAGCTCCTCAAGGTCAAGAGCTACCTCGTCGACCACAAGCCGCTCGGCTTTGAGGAGTGCATCACCTGGGCGCGCCAGCAGTTTGAGACGGAGTACGTCAACGAGATCAAGCAGCTGCTGTTCTCGCTGCCCAAGGACCTGGTGCGTCCCCCGACGATCAAGCCTGCTCGGTGAACCATGCTGACTTCAGTCCCTCACCCCAGCTCACGAAGGAGGGCACGCCATTCTGGTCCGGCCCCAAGCGCGCGCCTGAACCCCTGCAGTTCGACTACAACAACGTGCGTGGCCTGCTCACTGTGTCGACTGCTCATCTGCTGACCCGCCCTCTCGCAGCCCACCCACATGGAGTTCATCGTCGCTGCAGCCAACCTGCATGCGTACAACTACGGCTTGATGGGCGAGACGAACCTCGAGACGTTCAAGCGGGTGCTCGACCAGGTCCACCTTCCGGAGTTCGTGCCCAAGTCTGGCGTGCAGGTGCAGATCAAGGACGACGAACCCGTCAACAACGACAAGGATGCGCCTCCTTCGACCGACGCCGACGACCTCGCCTCTCTTGCTGCTTCCCTCCCGCCTCCCTCGACGCTCGCTGGCTACCGCATGGTCCCAGCGCAGTTCGAGAAGGACGACGACACGAACCACCACATTGACTTCATCACCGCAGCATGTGCGCGGCCTTCCTCCCTTCTTGCCGTGTAGCCATCTGGCTAACCTAGATCCGCTTTCGAAGCCAACCTGCGTGCGCAGAACTACGGTATCCAGCCTGCCGACCGGCACAGGACCAAGGGTATCGCCGGCAAGATCATTCCTGCGCTTGCGACCAGTGCGTCCCTTCGCGCGTTTCACTCGAGGTCAACGGCTGAACTTTTCTGTCCTTCCAGCCACCGCCGTCGTCGCTGGTCTCGTCTGCATCGAGCTGTACAAGGTGAGCCGTCTCCGAGATGGTCACGCGATTGCGTGCTAACGATGCTCGATCCGCAGCTCCTCGACGAGAAGAAGCGCGGCGCCGAGATGCTCGAGCGATACAAGAACTCCTTCTGCAACCTCGCGCTGCCGTTCTTCGCCTTCTCGGAGCCTATCGCGGCGCCTAAGATGAAGGTGCATCATTACGTCGCTCCTTCGCCTCGGATACCCCTGACACGCCTTCTCCGCAGTACCGCGACACCGAGTACACGCTCTGGGACCGCTTCGAGATCGAGGGCGATATCACGCTCGAGCAGCTCGTCGAGCACTTCAAGGAAAAGTACAAGCTCGAGATCAGCATGCTCTCCAGCGGGTGCGTCCGCCGTACTCGGCCTCGTCTCGAGCAAACACTCATCCCCCTCCTCCTCGCAGTGTCTCAATGCTGTACTCTGGCTTCATGCCGAAGAAGAAGCTCGAGGAGCGCCTCAAGATGCCGCTCTCGCAGCTCGTCGAGACGGTCTCGAAGAAGCCGATTCCCGAGCACGTCCGCGACATCGTCTTCGAGATCATGTGCAACGACATGGACACCGACGACGACGTCGAGGTCAGTACACCGCTCGCCGCCGTGCTCCCGCTCAGACGCATCGTTACTGACTTCGCTTGCCCCCCTCGCTCCCTTCCCTTGCTGTCTTCGACACAACGCCGCTTGCCTCTTCACAGGTCCCTTACCTCAAGGTTCGCGTTCGGTAGACGCGCTCGTCGCAGTTTCGCTTGCCTCTCGCGTAGACAACCATCCCTCTCGTTTTACTCGCAATCCCTGTGCAAAAGCCGCTTCTTCGTGACTCTCTGCTAGTACACCCGTGAGCGACAACCGCGAAGAAGAGCGGCTGCGAAGAGCCTGCCGCCCTCCACGCCTCAACGCTCCTCTTCCTCCTACGCCTCGCTCGCTCCGCGCCGTCTTGTCTTCTCGCGCTTCTGGACGCATCTGGCACTTCATTGCGAGCGCCTCTTCCTTTTACACACCGCCTAGAGTGCTTCGCCCGACTTTCGTTTTCTCATCAGTTTCTTTGAGGAATCGCCTTCCACGGCGTCGAGGAGGCTCTTCGAACTGCACGCGAGCGGTGTCTCGAAGGCTACTACTCACAACGCCGGAGCACGATCAATATGGTCATCCGCCGCGTCTTGCTCGATGCTTTCGGGACCGTCTTCTCTCCTCGCGAGCCTGTCTTCCGGCAATACGTGCGTCACGGTGGTTCAGACAGCTTCCTGATTATCTAATGACTAGAAAGCCTTTGCTCGCAGGTGGCTGTCGCACGCTCGTACGGCCTGCAGGTCAAGGAGGACGAGGTCAAGGACGCTTTTAAGCAAGGTCCGCCACCTCCTCCCGCGCCGCTCTGCGGCGAAGGCTCATTCACCATCACACCACCGTCTCGCAGCCTTCAAGAAGTGGGCAAAGCTGCACCCGCTGTATGGGAAGCACAGCTCGCCTCCGCTCGACTCGTCGCAATGGTGGTCCGGCGTGATTGGCGACACTTTCCGACAAGCTGGCGTTCTTGCTGCCGGTAAGCAGCTCTGCCCTCTCTGAGGAGCGCGGAAAGCTGACGTTCACCGCTGTACAGACTTCGAGCCCGTCGAGCGGGAGCTCTGCGATACCCTCGTCCGACGATTCTGGGGCAAAGAAGGCTACGAGCTGCACGACGACTGCGTCCCCTTTCTCCGAGCACTACACAGCGACCTCGCTTTCCCTCCACCCGCCATCGTTAGCAATACCGATACAGCCGTCTTCAAGATCCTCGATTCGCTCGAGGTCACAGCAGCGACTTTCGAGCCTTCCGAGGCAGGCATCAAACAGGACAAGATCTGGACGACTTGGGAGCTGGAGAAGGAGAAGCGCAGCGTGGAGTTCTGGGAGGAGGTGTTGCGGCGGCTGCGGGAGATGACGAAAGAAGCGGGCGAGGCGGAGCTTTCGCCGAGCGAAGTGTTGGTGGTCGGCGACGAGTTTGAGTCGTGCGTGCAATTCGTTTCTTTCTTGGGATATCGAGCTGACACGGCAGAGTGCAGGGACTACGAAGCGCCTCGCAAGGCAGGCCTGCGGAGCCTTCTCCTTCGAAGAACAACCACAAACGGAGAACACGCTCGTGCGAGCTATCAGGACGACGAGAGGAACCTGCGGAGCGAGGACGCGGTGGCGAGTCTGATGGACGTGGTAGAATTCATCAAGCGGGAGAACGAGGGGGTGAGGAAGCGGTAGGCGGCGGGCGAAACGGGAACTCTCTCTCTCCTTGAAAGACTGGTCACGATGCGTAAGCGAGTCCCAAGCGATGCAAGCAGTCCATCCTCTACTCCTCTCCCCCTTTTCTGCACCCTAAGCCCTCTTGACGCGCAAGAGCTCGTCCATCCTCTTCCTGTCCGCTCCCTGTTCCGTCCAAGCCCTCATCGCTTCGTAGAGCTTCTCGTGCTCCGGTCCCGAGGCGATAGGGAGGTCGAGCATGACGTCGTGGCCGAGGAGCGACTGGCAGTAGCCGAGGTAGCGGTAGCCGTAGGGGAAGCGCGAGAGGAGGGCGTCGTCGATCTGTGCGGCGAGAGTGCGAGACAGAGGTCAGCGTGGAACCGGGCGCGAGTGACAAGAGACGGAGCAGGCGAGCGCACCTTGGGGAGCTTGCGCGGGTCGACGGGGATGAGCCTGTCTTTCTCGTAGATGACCTGCGAGGAGAGTGAGGGGGTGCAAGGTCAGCTTCTGCGCGACAGTGAAGGTAGAGCGATGACGCACCTTGTAGTAGGCGACCTGCACGGAGCGACGGCGCACGAAGAAAGTCAGCTCCGTTCTCGACGGAAGCGAACGGACGGGAACGCACCTTCCATTCGCCCTTCTCGTTCTTCTCGCAGAAGAAGCAGAACCTATTGAGGCACTGCGCGTCGACCTCGACTTTCCCGCCCTTCTCGCCCTCGAGCTCAAAGCGCTGGTCGATGCACGTCTTGAGGATCCCGACGGCGCGCTTCGAGTCGGCGCCGAGCTCGACCGAGCATCCCATCGCGGCGTGCATGATGCGCTCGCCGCGATTGAAGCCGGCGATCGAGGCGGAGATGAAGTCGTCGATGGACTTGCCAGCGGACCTGCGAGACGAGCGAACGAGAGGTGTGAGTTCGAGGCGTCGTTCCGAAGCACGAGAGGGGACGGACCAGGTGGTGAAGACCTGCAGGAGTGTGTTCCAGCCATCAGTAAGCTGCTCCGGGACATGTAGCGAGTGTGAATGAGGACGAACCTGAGCGTCGTCCGTGAACATTGAGCGGTACTGTCTCCGCACCCTCTCAGCTCAGCGCCTCCGGAGCAACTAGAAGAAAGCTGTAACGCACCGCCCTCCAGTTCCTCGCATCGCGGTGGCACGGCCAGCCCTCGCAGATCTCGCGAATGGCGAGGCGGTCGAGCTTGTCCCTGTCCGGACCGTTGAAGAGCTTGGTCGTGGTCGGAGACGGGACTTGTGCGCCGAAGGGAGTGGACATGGTGGAGATGTAGTCGAGTTGAGCGAGGAAGCGAGAGAGAGGAAGAGGGAAGTGAGGCGGGAGAGGAGAAGAGTAGGCGGAGTGAGCCCGCTTCCTCGGTGGGACGGCGTAGATTCAGCCTCGACTCGTGCACATGCAGCATGTAACGAGCCGAGCAGGAGGTGAGCCGCTTCGTCGCATCGCAAGTCCATGGAATCGAGAGAATCTTGTCAACACGAACGAGTCCAGCTCGAGTTCAGGTGCACTTCAAGCGGTTCCTCGTCAGCCAGCGCGAACGCAATCGTAGTCCCAGTGTCTGTCCACGCCATCCTGCACCTTGTCCGACCGAGCGAGTTCCGTCAAGTCGCGAGCAGGAGGAGCACACCGTGCAAGCCAGCCAGGCGGAGCGCGAGCAGCCGGAACAGCAGCGAGTGAGCAGACTGGCGAGCACAGCAAGCTGAGCGACAGAGTTAACTAGGGAGAACAAGGACGAGGAGACAAGGACCAAGGGAGCGAGCTGCGCCTCCCCTCGAATGTGAGTTCGCTGCACGTGACTGATTTGCTCCCCGCGTACAAAAGCTCGACAGCCAAGTCGGTTGCTTGTTCTCTTTCCTTAACGCATAACAAGCACGGCCCATTCAAAAAGCACGTAGCCTACTCGAGACCCAGGCGCAGCTTGCTCTGCAGCCCAGTCCATGATTCGCTACGCCGTCTACGCGGGCCGGAGAACGAGGGAGAGGGGACTTGGGTGCGGCGCTTCCTCACTGCCCGGGCGGGGCTCACACGCCTCCAGCCTGTCGTGCGTGGAACGAGTCGCAATGTCCCGTCGTACACGCAGCAGCAGCGCGGGACTCGTGGGACTGGGGAAGGCGGAAAGGGGACTTGCGGTCGGGGGAGGAGGACAAGGGCGTTGGGCTGGCCCTTCACGCTGGGACGGGATGGACGCAGAGGCAGCAGGCGTGCAACGCAGGTTTATCGACAATTCTGTGAACGCGGCGGGCGGCTCGAGAGAAACAGCGCTTCCTCCCCTTCTCTCGCTCTCGACTTCCAACTTCGTTTGCTTCAGCCCTCTCGAGCGACAACAGCGACTAGGAGCGAAACGTCTACGTTGTTGCAGTCGATCTGCAGCTTTTGGGATCCAGAGATCGTCAAGGGGAGTGGAGCGGTGAGGGGAGATAGAAAGACAGGAATGCTCATGCGGGTCCTGGAGGCAGAATAGACAGGCAGAGAGGCGGTTCCGATGCTGCGTAAGGGGGTAGAGGGTGTTGGTACAGTTGCAAGTCAGGAACGATGGTATGGAACGACGAGATGCGACGCGGAAGGCGAATGGTGCGGGTCTAGGGCGAGGCAGTTTTAAGGCGACGTCTTGCGTTTGCGCGACTTGGAGGACGACGACGAGCCCTGAATGTAGTTGACGAGGTCGTCGACGCTCAAGTCGGCCTGCAAAGGGGACAATCAGCGTACGTAGAGGAGAGAGCAAGAACGAGACGAGACGGACCTTCTCGCCGTGTGTTCGCTGCCGCTGCGCACTCGTGCTCGCGCCATTAACCTGCTGCCTGAGCACGCCGCTGAGGGGCGACGTCGAAGCCGATGCGCCAGTGAGGCGAGCTCCGCCGATGCGACGACTGCCTCCGACGGCGGGAAGAGCCTTCTTCAGGCGCTCCTCGCGGGCGGCCTGCTCGCGTGCCTCGTGCGCGACAGCAGCCTCAACCATCTGAATGAACTGTGTCGCCTCGGTGATCTCCTTGGCGCCCTCGGCGAGGTGCTTTGAGAGGATCTCCTTGGCCAGCTTCATGTGCTCGAGCGCGGACGGGAGGTCCTGCGACATGGCGTACGACTGTCCGAGCGTGTACTCGGCCTGGCCGACCGCGACCGACTCGGCGCCATAGACGAGCTCGGCGAGCTTGCGTGTCTCCTTCTGCAGCGGGATGGCCGCCTCGGCTCCAAACTTGGCCTGGACCATCGCCGCGGCGTTGTTGAGGAGGGTGACGAGCTGCGGGTGCTTCGGGCCGTAGGCGGCGACGTAGAGGTTCATCGCGTGTTTCGTGAGCGTGAGGGCGAGCTCCGAGTTGCCCGCAGCCTGCTCGAGCAAGCCGAGGTCGGAGAACTGGGTGATGGCGTCTGCCGAATCGACGCCGTTCGTGCGTTCCGAGATGACGATCGACTGGCGGACAAGGCGGACAGCCTGCTGGAGGTACGCCTCGGCCTCGGCGCGAGCCTGCTCGACGTCGGGAACGAGGAGCTCCTGAATCTGCTTCTCGTGCTGCTCGCGCTCAGCGGGCGAGAGGTCGGCAAGAGCGCTGGCGGCGAGCTCGTGCGTGCGCACGGTGTTGAGGACGCGCTGAGCGAGGTTGTGCCACATGATGCCGAGCGCGTGGAACTTGTCGGCGCCCTCGGCGTGGACGGGACCGAAGATCTGCTCGCAGATGTGGAGCGCGTCGTTGCAGACGGCTTCACCGACTTCGGCGTGACCATCTGCGATCGCACGCTGACCCTGGTAGAAGGTCTCCTCCACAAGCGACGAGCGGTGGTTGGTCGACTTGACGACGGGGCCGACGTTGAGGACGTCCTCCGGCGTGAAGGTGGTCGGTGCGCCGCGAGCTTTGGGCTTGTCGTCGACATCAGCCTTGGCCTTCTTGCTCTTCTTGCCCTTCTTCGACGATGAGGCGGCAGGCTCGCTGTCGGACGAGGTAGAGACACCGTTGACGTGCGGCTCGGAGGAGTCGGCCTGCGCGCCAGCGAAGTCGTACTTGCGGGCGACGAGTTGGACGCCGACGCGGAGGGAGAGCTCGCGTGCGACCTTGTTCTTGAGCATCTGCTCATCGAACCAGGACTCGTACAACTGGTGACGGAAGCGAGCGGCGACTTCCTTGACGAGGTCTGCGCGGAGAGAGGCGGGAGAGAGGTCGGTCCAGGACCGGTCGACCTGCGAGCCGAGCGGAAGGTCGATGGGCTCAGCGACGGGCGACGTGTTGAAGGCGGCGCCGAGGAGGCAGTTGTAGAAGTGCGCGACGATGGCTGCCTCGTCGTAAGCCTCGGCGGAACGGAGGAGGCGGTTGAGGATGTGCTTGGCGGCGCGAATGACCATCTCGTGCTGGAGTGTGCTCTTGAGGAGACTGAGCGTGAAGGCCGCCTCGTCCTTGGTCGTCGACTTGCCAACCTCGATCTTGTCGGCGCCCTGGTCGATCTTGTCGACGAGGAGACCGAGGTAGCGCATGTTGATGCCCTTGCGGTGCAGCGTCTTGGTGATGAGGAAGCCGTCGGTGACGATGAAGGTGTTCGCCGCAGCCTCGACGAGGAACTCGTCAAGAACAACGTCGCGGAGGTACTGGCTGGCGAGGCGTACGTTCTTGGTCGACTCGTCTTCGGGGTCGTAGATGACGAGCTGCTCGCCCGATTCGGTCGGCTTGCGCTCGACAAACGCGTCGGGGTCGAAGTTGAGAACAAAGTCGTCGGCGTTGATGACGGACGTCGTGGGCGCCTTGGCCGGCTTGGCCTCGTCGTCCTGCGGCGCCTCCTCGCCTTGAGTAGGAGTCTCGGTGGACGCGGCCTCCTTCAGCTCCGCCTCGACCGACTTCTGCTCCTCCTCAACCTTGGCGCGGGTCTCCGCGACCTTGACCTCGAGCCACTTCTGCAGCTTCGACTCGCGGTACGCCTCGAGGAGCTCGGGGCGGAGGAGGACGACGCGGTGAGGGTATTCGACCGAGGTCGAGTCGTCGGCCTTGACGTTCTTCTCGAGGAACTCGACGTCGACACACTGCAAGCGGGCTGGAGAGGCAGGAACATAATCAGCAGAGAACCAAAAGACGAGGGAGCGCAACGCACAGCAGTCGATGAAGTAGCTCCTGCCGTCAGTCGCGGCGATGCCGTGCATGTCGCTCGCCGTGTAAAGCCGGGTGACCTTGCCTTCCTCGTTCTTGACGTCGTGCTCGGCAAAGCGCATCTGCTTCGCGACCTTCTTGGCGAGCGTCTCGTGGAAGTAAGCCGACGCGCGAACCTTCGAGTCGGGCTTCTCGGGGTCGGCCGCGCCGTAGACGATGCGGAAGGCGGACGTAGGCGGGTAATCGTCCTTGTTCGGGGTCGTCTCGGCCGGGAAAGGCTTGTCGGACTCGATGGCCTTCTTCGCAGCCTCCTTGGCCGACTCGTCGCCGGCAGGGTAGGTCGTCGGCACCTTCTCGCCCTTCTCGTCGCCAGCGAGCGAGACCTCAGCCTCGCCGTCCCGAGCGGTCTTGAACAGGCCGGGAATGAGGCTCTGGCAGATCCAGCGAGTGCCGCGGAAGTCGACAAGGAGGGTCTGCATGACGCTGAGACCGTCGATGTCGAGGCGCTCGAGGATCTCGATACCGCGAAGGTCCTTGCCCGCGGCGTAACGACTTGCTTCGTCGCCGCCGAGGTGCGTGTGCATGCCGGTCGCGTCCTCAGCCTTGGTGTAGAGGAGGTTGTTGTGGATGAAAGTGTGCGCAGCTGGCGCCTCGTTCGGGTTGAGAGGCTGGACGTCGCCGCGAGCAATCGCCATCGCTCCGCGAGTAGCAGCAGCAACAAATTCGGCCTGCGTCCGGCAGATGAGACGCTCGCGGAGGAGGCGCTCGTTGACGTTCGAGCGAGGAAGATCGAGGTACTGGGCAAACTCGTCGTTCCAGTCGCGTGCGGCGGGGAGCTGGTCGGCGGTGGTGGACGAGGTGAGGAGGTAGGCGGCCTGGGTGCGGAAGGGGTCTGCGACGTGTTGAGGCGCTTTGACGAGGTATGGCGCAGCGGGGATCGTGTGGGTGATGGCCAGCGCGCCGACGAGGTCCGACTGGCTCAAGTCGGTGCGAGACGACTTGGCGATGAGAGAAGAGAGATTCTTGCGGAAGGAAGGCGAGATGTCGGCGAGGAGCTCGAAAAGCGAGTGGTATGCGCCAGCGTGGACGCCCTTGGGAAGGACGGCACGTGGAGACGGGTCGAAAGTCGCGTTCGTCGACTTGGAGACCCAGAATCCGTTGGTCGCGCCAGTGATGGTGTACTGCTCGCTTTCGAGCGTCTGGATGGTGAGGTAGACGAGGTCGCCGCGGAGACGGCGGGGGTGAGGGGGTGGACTCCAGGGAGAAACACCGAGGGATTTGAGGCAGGGGGAGGTGGCGGCGAGGGAAGAGGCAGAGGAGAGGTGGGTAAGGTAGTTGTCGGCCTTGAGGTCATCGATAGTCCAGCCGGAGAAGGGGTGAGTCGAGGATTCGGGTTGCGCAGCGGAAGACGTCGAGGCCGGCTCAGCAGCAGCCTTCTCTGCCTTCTTGCTCGCCTTGCCCTTCTTGCCCTTGGAAGCTACGGACGAGCTATGTCAGCATCGCGAAAAGACAGGTCCATGAGTGCGCACTCACCCTTCTCGTCCTGCTCCTCCTCCTGCGAGACAGCCTTCTCCTGCTCAACCTCGTTCTTTCCGCAGACCGAAGCGTAAAGCGTTGAGCCAGCGCCGATCGCGAGCGAAGTAGGGTCGTAGTTGGTCGGGGTCGAGGCGAAAGGAGGGAGGTTGGAGAACAGGACGTCGCGAACCTTGAGGATATGTTGGTGCATCGAAGCCGAAGAGTAGGGGGCTGAGGGGGACGATGTCAGCTCTAAAGAACTGCAAGAATCCAGCTAGCCGCAACGCACTGAAGGTGACCTTGAGACCGCGCTTCTTGCCCTCCCAGAACTCGGGCTCGGCGCCAAAGACGGCCGTCAAGTCGGCAAAGTCGCCCAAGACGCCCTCCTTCGTCAGGCTCCACGCCGTCGGATCGACCTCGCCAGCCGCAAGAGGCTTGCGTTCGGGCGGCGAGAGTGCCTTCCACTCTCCGAACTGCTTCGCCTGCTCCTCGCCCTCCTTGACCTCGCCTCCCTCGACCTCCTCGGCGTAGCACGGGGCAAGCGAGAATGCGCCGAGCCAGAAGCCCTCGGGTGCGTCGGTAATGATGGTGCGGAGGTCGTGGATCGCATCGGAGAGAGCGATCGGCAGGGGAAGCTCGAGGAGACCGTCTGCCGTCTTCTTTGCGGGCGACGTCGGGAGGCTCAGGAATTGCTGAGAGGGCACAAGGAGCGTCACCTCGACGGCCGCGGGCTCGGAAGCTGCTGTCGTCGAGTCGGGCGACCCGGCATCAGATGAGAGGAGAAGGATCCGGCGTCGACGGGCGGCGACAAGGGTAGGCGGACATGCAGGGCAGACTGGTCAGCTTGAGCACTCTCTGCAAGACTTTTGGCGCTGTGCACGCACCTTGGTCTGCCTGCTCGGCGCCGACAGCGTCTCCTGCCTGCAGCTGCTGAATCTCGGCATCGGGTGCGCTCGCCGCTGCGTCGGTGGAAGGACTGGCCATGGTCGGCGAGTCTGACGGTAGCAAAGCGGTGGACTGGCCCAGCAAGCTAGTCCAACCAGGCAATCTGCGAGAAGCGTCTTGACGAGTTCCGCGACTTCACTTTTCTCGAAAACCGGCTTCGCCCGTCGTCAGCAGAAAGGCGCCGGAGCGAGTCTGTGTACTGCTTGACATGCTCACTGACCCAGCCAGACAGGTGCGGCAACCCCTGCAGCGAAAGCCAAATGTCCACTTGACTCGCCTTTCCTCCTCGCAGAATCGAACAGAGCGCATATGATCGCGTTGCAGTGCGTTTTACCTGCCCTTCCTGTACGCCGCAATCTCTGCGCGCGAGAGAAAGGGCAGCAGCTCAGGCGGGATCTCTACCTCGCCGCCCGGTCCTCCTCCGCCATCAGCCGACTCTCGGCTGCTCTTCGACCCGTTCGCGCGCCCGCCTCCCCTGACGCCGTTCGTGCCCGCTCCCAGACTGGGACTCCGCTGTCGAGGACGCCGCCTCGCCCGCTCCTCCTCCTGCTCCTCCTCGCGCTCGATCATGAAGTCCTCGATCGGGATGAGCTGCGATGGCGGACAGGTGCGCGAGCGGTTCGCGCGACGGAAGGAGACGATCGAGTCGTGTGTCGCGAGCTGGTTCGAAAGCGAAGTCGACAGGAGGTTGACGCGTTCGAGGCGGCGGTTCTGCTCGAATGCAGGGTAGTCAGCCGGGTCAGTTCCGGCAGTAGAAGGAAACGGCCTGCCACGCACCAGCACAGCCTTCTCCACCGCAAAGTCCGCCTCTCGCACCTTCTGCCAGCCGCCATGTCGCTCGCACCTCTTCCTCGTCTCGAGACACACACCCTCGAGGTCTCCCAGCGCCATCTCGAGGACCTTCTCCGCCTCGCCCTTCGCCTGCGCATCAAGCAACTCGGTCCCGAACGGCGAGGCCAGAAAGTCCCGCCAGGCCGCGTCGTCGTACACGAGTCGGACGTCGAGACCGCACTGCGCGTCCGGGAGCGAAGTCGCCGCGACGGGACCCTTCTTCTTCCCTCCGGCTCGCCTTCGGTCCTTCCTACTCTTCCCGCCCTGCGTCGACATCGGCGTCGCAGCATTCAAGTCGATCCCGGCCGAGGCCATCTCGTCCGCCGTGGCCTGACACAGCGCTTCCCACCGCTTCACGGCGACGGTCAAGTACCGCAAACGCTTGTCGACGAGCTCGATCGTCTCCTCGAGCTTGAAGCGGCGTGAAGCTGCCTCGGCGAGTTTGGCGACCAGCTGGGCGCGAACCTGCGCATCCGAGGCGTCCTGTCGCGCGAAAGACGCCGCCCGTCTCGCCTCTTCATGATTCGACGCATCCATCGCATCAGGTTTGACCTCGACCACCTCAGCCTCCTTCCTCCTTGCGCCGCTGACCTTGTCCCAGAACGCTTCGGGCGCGATACCCGTGTCGAGCTGGAGGAGGTCAAGGCGGGAAGAGACAACATAGATGCCGCAATAGTCGGAGCAGTACTTGGAGAGCGGGACGGCGGGGTGGCGGCAGGTCGGGCGGGCGCAGCAGGGTTTCCAGGTTGTGCGATCGAGAGAGGCTGCAGGGACGGACTTGTCAGACGATACCTCTGGACGTACTGGCGCGCTGGCGAGCGCTACGCGCAGCGAGCTGAATCCCGAAGTGACCGACTCACTGGCTGAGCACTTCGGGCAGATGAAGACGTCGACGAGTTCGACCGAGTCCTCGCTGATCCCGACGCAGTCGACATGGTACCATTCCTCGCATCTGCGGCGCAGTCTCGTCAGTTTGCGCTTTAAGCAGAGGATAGACGCGTGCGCACTTGTCGCAAGCGATCATCAAGCGCTGCGAGCGAGAGAAGGAATGTCAGCGAGAGCAAGTCGTAGAACAGTGTGAACAGCACGCACCTCGGGGTCGTACAGCTCCTTACAGACGCAGTACAATCTGTCATCCTCCTCTTCACCCTCATCCTCCTCCTTCCCCCGCTTATCCCGTTTTCCCCTCCTCTGAGCAGCCAACTGCGCCCGCCTCTGCCTCTCTCTCTTCCTCGTCTCCTCATCTTCCTCCGACGACGAGTCATCCACAATTGTACCTCCAGGCCCTTTCCGTCTAGGCGGGACGTAGAGTTCAAAAGGGTCTGGGAGGACGCGGTGAGGAATCGAGGGAGAAAGACGGGGATGGTGGTATTCCGAAGGCGAGATCGGCGGGAGAAGCGGGACGGGCGGTTCTTGGATTGCTGAGACGCTTTGCGAGTCGGGGTGGACTTCGTTGGCGAGGTTGCTGGATGGAGCGGGGGAGGGTGCAGGAGATGGAGCGGACGAGGTCAGGTGGGCGGGGCGAGGTTTTGGCTTGGTCGAACCGGGGCGAGAGCGAGGTTTCGGTGCAGGTGGCGAGCGAGCCTGAGCCTGCGATGATTGAGGTGAATGTCTATCTCGAGTTGACGTTGTGAGCGAGAGTGAGGAGGCGCACCTTCAAAGCTGCGACCGTTCCGGCCTCATCACCGCTCGCCAGGATGTCCACATCTACATCCTCCTCCATAGCAGCCTTTCCCTTCCCCTTGTCAGCGCCCTGTCGCCGCTTGCCCTCGTCGTCCGAGTCTGGCACGACCGAAGCCACCGAGACTGGCGACGCTCCGCGCGCAACAGGTGGTACCATACCAGCTCCGAATGCCGTGTGTAACCCAAGCATCGCCGGATTGACCGCGTCCAAGGCTGAATTCGCCTGCATCGGTGGTTCCGCAGGTCGAAGGAGGAACGCCGACGGACTCGCACCGGCCGACCCCGCGTATCCGTCTCCCACAGTCAACGCAGGCGAGTCGGGCGCGCTCGTCGAGGCGTTCAGGAAGTCGAACGACATGCGAGATGGGGAGGATTGTGGAGCTGCCGTCGAGGTGGATGGCGCAGCGGCGCTTGTGGAGGGGTCGGCTGGGAACTCGTCGGGGTTCAGCAGGTTGGAGAAGTTCATGGCGGACCAGCCAAGCGCTCTCCTGCTGCTTGAGCCGGGAGCGAGCGAGTTGACGGACGCGAACGAGCGAGAGGGCGACGCGAGTCGACGACGACGCGGCTTTCGGTGGGCTGAACGGTCTGCACGATGCTCTCGTGGACTGTGATGGACTGGGCAACCGTACGATCCATTCCAAGGCGAGGCGAGCACCACGATACCCTCCTCCTCGACCCGCGCAAGTCCCCCCTGCGCCTGCCCCCGTCCACCGAGTCCCGCGCTGTTGCTGCGTGTACGACGGGACATTGCGACCCGTTCCACGCACGACAGGCTGCAGGCGTGTGAGCCGCGCCCGGGCAGTGAGGAAGCGCCGCACCCAAGTCCCCTCTCCCTCGTTCTCCGGCCCGCGTAGACGGCGTAGCGAATCATGGACTGGGCTGCAGAACGAGCTGCGCCTGGTCTCGAGTAGGCTACGTGCTTTTTGAATGGGCCGTGCTTGTTATGCGTTAAGGAAAGAGGACAAGTGAACGACTTGGCGGTCGAGCTTTTGTACGCGCGAGCAAATTAGTCACGTGCAGCGAATTCACACTCGAGGGGAGGCGCAGCTCCCTCCCTCGGCCCTCGTCCTCGTCCTTGTTCTCCCTCGCTCACTGTGTCGCTCACCTTGCTGTATTCGCAAGTCTGCTCACTCGCTGCTGTTCCCGCTGCTCCTGCTCGTCTTGCTCGGCCTGGCTGGCTTGGACGGTGTGATCCTCCTGCTCTCGCCTTGACGAATTCGCGAGGCAGGACACAGACGCGAGATCGGCGAACGGAGGGGCACTGGGATGACGACTGCGTTCTCACTGGCTGACGAGCACTCGCTTGAAGTGCACCTGAACTCGAGCTGGACTCGTTCGTATTGACGACGCTCTCGCGATCCCCTCGTTCTCGCCGTTGCTGGACTTGCGATGCGGCGAAACGGCTCACCTTCTGCTCGACTCGTTGCTTGCTGCATGCGCATGATTCAAGGCTGAAGTCTACGCCGTCCCACCGAGAAAGCGGGGTCACTCCGCCTCCTCTTCTCCTCCCTCACTTCCCTGTTGGTCTCTCTCGCTTCCCTCGCTCGACTCGACTACATCTCCACCATGTCCACCCCCTTCGGCGCCCAAGTCCCGTCTCCGACCACGACCAAGCTCTTCAACGGTCCGGACAAGGACAAGCTCGACCGCCTCGCCATCCGCGAGATTTGCGAGGGCTGGCCGTGCCACCGCGATGCGAGGAACTGGAGGGCGGTGCGTTCCAAGTTTCTTCTGGTTGCTCCGGAGGCGCTGAGCTGACGAGGGTGCGGAGACAGTACCGCTCGATGTTCACGGACGACGCTCAGGTGCGTTCTCGCTTTCGTCTGCCTCTCGTCCCGGAGCAGCTTACTGACGGCCCGAACACGCTCCTGCAGGTCTTCACCACCTGGTCCGTCCCCTCTCGTGCTCCGGAACGACGCCTCGAATTCACACTCCATGCTCGCTCGTCTCGCAGGTCCGCCGGCAAGTCCATCGACGACTTTATCTCGGCCTCGATCGCCGGCTTCAATCGCGGCGAGCGCATCATGCACGCCGCGATGGGCTGCTCGGTCGAGCTCGGCGCCAACTCGAAGCGCGCTGTCGGGATCCTCAAGACGTGCATCGACCAGCGCTTTGAGCTTGAGGGTGAGAAGGGCGGGAAGGTCGAGGTCGACGCGCAGTGCCTCAACAGGTTCTGCTTCTTCTGCGAGAAGAACGAGGAGGGCGAGTGGAAGGTTCGTTCCCGTCCGTTTGCCTCCGTCGGGAACGGAGCTGACTTTCGGCGTGCGCCCTTGCTCGCTCCAGGTCGCCTACTACAAGGTGCTTCGTCGTTCTCCGTTCGCTGTCGCGCCGAAGCTGACCTTGCTTGCCCTGGCTCTCCTCGCAGGTCATCTACGAGAAAGACAGGCTCATCCCCGTCGACCCGCGCAAGCTCCCCAAGGTGCGCTCGCCTGCCCCGTCTCTTGTCACTCACCCGCGGCTCCACGCTCGCTCTTCGCCGCACAGATCGACGACGCCCTCCTCTCTCGCTTCCCCTACGGCTACCGCTACCTCGGCTACTGCCAGTCGCTCCTCGGCCACGACGTCATGCTCGACCTCCCTATCGCCTCGGGACCGGAGCACGAGAAGCTCTACGAAGCGATGAGGGCTTGGACGGAACAGGGAGCGGACAGGAGGAGGATGGACGACCTCTTGCGCGTCAAGAGGGCTTAGGGTCCGGAAGACGGGGAGAGGAGTAGAGGATGGACTGCTTGCATCGCTTGGGACTCGCTTACGCATCGTGACCAGTTGTTCAAGGAGTGAGAGTTCCCGTTTCGTCTACCGCTTGCTTCCTCCCTCGTTCTCCCGCTTGATGTATTCTACCACGTTCAATAGACTCGCTACCACGTCCTCGCTTCGCAGATTCCTCTCGTCGTCCTGATAGCTCGCTCGAGCGTGTTGTTCGTCGAAGGAGCAGGCTTTGCAGGCCTGCCTTGCGAGGCGCTTCGTAGTCCCTGCGTCCCGCCATGTCAGCTCGGAACCTCACGAAAGAGACAAATACCACGCACGACTCAAACTCATCGCCGACCACCAACACTTCGCTCGGCGAGAGCTCCGCCTCCCCTGCTGTCGTCGACGTCTCCCTTGCGTCTCCCTTCCTCCTCTCTCTCTCCCTTCTTCTTTCGCTCACTGCCGTCAACTCGCGCCGTCCAACAGCGACTGTGTCGAGCTCCCTTGACGTCTGCGTTAGCCTTCTGGCGGAACAGCTCGACGCTGACCTTCCCAGGAGGAGTGGGTCGTTGGGCGGCGAGAGGGCGGCTCCAACGTCGAATTCCGCCGTTACCGCGACTTTACTTGCATGCTAAAGTACGGAGAGACCTTGCAAAGATGTCAGCACTCGCATGTCATGGTCCGGCCCGCCAATTCCTCCCACCCTCGGTATCGCTCGAGCGGGCGGAGGTCGTTGCTGCGTTCTCCCACGACGCTCTCCCTTCGCTTCTTGTCTTCGCTTCCGACACTGCACTGCTCGAACGTCGACCGACGTGCTCGTCCTCCTTCGCCCCGATGGCCTCACTCGCTACTCGCTGCTGCTGCTCGCTCTTGGCTCCGTCCTCGGCGGACTCTTTCGGCGGACTCCTGACTGGCTGGCTTGCGACGCCCCGTCAAGTTACGCTGAGCTTTGTCAGACGGTGCACGCACCCGCGCGGTCACTCCGTGGACTTTTCCGCCGACGCCGCTTCCGACTCGACGCGCGTCTCTCCGAACGCCGCGAATCGAACCTCGCCCGCCTCTCTCGCTCTCTCTCTCTTCCTCAGTGCTGCTTGCACGGCATAACACACCCCAACGACACTCTCAGCCCACAATGGCCGACACGAAGACCGCAGCGACGGGCGAGGCAGACCACCCAGTTGTCGCTGAACTCGAGGCAACCCACCCATCGAGCGCCGACAACGCGCGCAGCTACGCCTCGAGCATCACCGCCGCACCCGCAGTAGACAAGACGCTCTCGACCGACTCGGACGCGCTCAGCAGGAAGGATGAGGGCGAGTTTGGGGCGGAGGACAAGGGGACGAAGACTCCGGAGGAGATCGAGCGCGAGAGCAAGTACTTGACCGGCAGTGCGTTCGCCTTCCCTTCTTCTAGGATACTTTTCCTACGTATACCGTCGCATCCGAAGGCGACCCGGCGAGGTTGGGCGACCGCTGACCCCTCCTCCTCTCGCCTCCTCGTTCGACCACACAACTTTCGCTGTTTTCGCCCGTAATGCTTCGCAGCCAAGCTCGTGCTGGTCTTTGTCGGCATGCTACTCTCGATCCTGCTCATCGCCCTCGTGCGTCCCTCCGCTCTTCCTCCTCGTCCCGGTTACTGACCCTCCTCACATCTACCAGGACCAAACGATTCTCGCTCCAGCTCTCCCAGTCATCGCATCCAAGTTCCAAGCGCTCGACCAGATTGTACGTCCTCGAACCTCCTCATCTCGCCAAGTCCTTTTCTGACCCTCCTCTCCGGAACTTCCAGGCATGGATCGCCTCCGCGTTCGTCTCCATTCTTTTGCTGGACTCGCAAAGACTGACTTGAAGTTGCGCGCAGCTACTTCCTCACCCAAACGGCCTTCCTCCTCCTCTACGGCCAGATCCTCACCCTCTTCGACAGGAAATGGACGTTCCTCTTTGCGATCCTGATCTTCGAGCTGGGCTCGCTGGTGTGTGCGGTGGCTAAGTGAGTCGCATACAGCATTGAGCATTGCGCTCTGAGGAGGGAGCTGACGCGGGACTTGACGAAACAGGAACGTCGACGTCCTCATCTTCGGCCGTGCTTTCGCCGGTTCGTTTCCTCCCTTACCGACGCCCTGGCGACGAGACTGACACGGACTCGTTGTACAGGCTGCGGCGCCGCCGGAATCTTCGTCTCCTGCCTCTCCATCATCGCCGAAGTGACCCGCCTCGAGGACCGGCCGAAGCTCTTCGTGCGTCTCGCCCTTCTCTCCCGCTTCTCGCCACGGTACTGATAAGCTGCATTTACCAGGGATTATTCGGCGCGGTATTCGCTTTGAGCAGTGTACGGTTTTTCCTTCTGCACATCCTCGCCTTCCCAACCATACTGACTCCTCCGTTCCGATCCAGGTGATTGGGCCTCTTGTATGTTTGAGCGCTCTTCCGCACTGAGTGAGACCAAGTCTGACTGTTTCACATCGCTGGCAGATGGGCGGCGCCTTCACCGACCACGTCTCGTGGCGCTGGTGCTTCTTGTGTGTTGCACCGTACTTCACTTCGTGCTCGACTCGCAACTAACGCTCGCTTGCAGTATCAATCTCCCAATCGGCGCCCTCACCGTCGTCGCCATCATGTTCATTCTCGGCCCGCAGCCTCCTCCCCCGATGACCGAAACCGTCGCCTCCTACACCGAGCGCAAGTTCAAGCGCTGGACTTTCGGTCTCTGGACTCCCCCTCGCACCTCGCTCGCGTTCCGCCTCTTCGCGCTCGATTATATCGGCACGGTCCTCATGATCGCCACGATCGCGTGTCTTGTCCTTGCGCTCCAGTGGGGAGGCGTCAAGTACGCCTGGCACGACGGACCGGTCGTCGCTACGCTCGTCGTCTTCGCCATCCTCGTTCCTACGGTCGTCCTCTTCGAGTGGAAGTTTGCAGGACCATCGAGGATCCTCCCCCTTGGATACTTTGTGGACCGTTCTCAGGCTGGAGCGTGCATGTGCGCGTTCTTCACCATGTTTGTACTCCTCGTCTCGACGTACTACTTGCCGACGTTCTAGTGAGTCCTGAGCGGTCCCTCTTGGTCGGTTCGAGAAGTCGAGACTGACGAGTTTGACCGGTACAGCCAAGCGACTCGCTTCCACTCGGCAACGTACGTTGCGACTCGCTCGTTTCGCTCATCTTCGTCGCTGCTGACAAACTCTCACTGACGACGCTCGCTTCCCTTTCGGCAGCAAGAGCGGTATCGACATCCTCGTTCGTCCTGCCTCCGTCTCTCTCTCTCTCCCTCGCACTGACGTCCCCTCCACTCGCAGCCCTTCATGCTCGGCGTAACGATCGCCGCCGGCGTTTGCGGCGCCCTAATCTCGACCTTTGGCTCCTACTGGCCCTTCCTCGTCTTCGGTCCGATCTTCAGCTGTATCGGGTCCGGGTTGTTGTACACGGTCGACGAGCACACGTCTTCGGCTAAGTTGATTGGGTTCCAGATCGTGCGTCCCCTCTCACCTTCTCAACGGTGGGCGCGAGCTGATGAGCAGCGCGACGAGCAGATCCTTGCGATTGGAGTTGGAGCGGTCCTTCAGAACACGATCATTGCTGTCCAGGCCGACTGCGACGACGAGACCGAAGTCCCGCAGAAGACCGCGCTCGTCACCTTCGCCCAGCTCGGTACGCTCCCTCCCCCTCTTATCGCACGAGAAGTCGAGCTGATGGAGCGAATGAAACGCAGTCGGCGGCACGATCGGTATCGCCATCGCCTCGTCCATCTTCGGCACCAAGCTCGGCTCGAGCCTGCACGAGTTTGCGCCCGAAGCGCCCTTCCAGCTCGTCCGTAACTCGGTCGAGGTGCGCTCCTTCCCCTTCGCGCCTCTCCCTTTCTTCCTAGCTGACGATGGTGTGGTGTAGGCTATCCCGACACTGCCGAAGGCGATGCAGCCGGGTGTTATTCATGCGTACACGACGGCGCTCAAGGACGTCTTCATCATCGGCGCCGCAGCCGGTGCGTCCACCAGTCCTTCCCTCCTCTTCCTCGCTCGTCCACTGACGCACCTCACGGTCGCAGGCGGTTTGACCTCCCTCTGCGCAATCCCGATTCGCAACCTGAGCGTCAAGGGCAAGAACATGGCCGGCGGAGGCGCCGCCTAACCGCGCCCTCCTCTGCCTCTCGCTCCGCTCCGTCCCTCTGCCGTGCTAGACGTCGACTCGAACTCGTCGACCCATACCCATACCATACACTTTTCGCTCGTTCGCACCCTCGCCTCGCATTCCGGTCAATCTTTTGTGCTTCCGTCGGTTCTTTCGTTGGATCCTCCTCCTCCCTCCACCCTCGCTCATTCGTTCGTTTGTTTGTTCTTCTTCCCGGTGTTACCAATACATCGCTCGTTCGCTCTCTGCATTTGCCAGCGTAATCGTAGACTTCCTCGTTGTATGCGCGCTCGATGTCCGAGCGAGGGACAACTCGGCCAGATCCTCGGACTTTGCTCAGCCTCTCTCTTCCTCTCCCTCTCCCTCTTTACTCTGCTTACAGTCTCGTCTAGACACGCTAGAGATGGTTCAGAACGCTGCTGCTCGGATCCCTGCCGCGAAGGCTCAGCTCGAGGTCAAGGACGCGCCGGTCGGAAAGGTGGAGGCGGGCCACTTGCTCGTCAAGGTGCGTCGTGTGGCGCTTGCTGGGCGCGAGGAGTGCTGATGAGACGTATTCGTGACGGACAGGTTCAAGCCGTCTCGATCCAGCCGGTCGACTGGAAGGTACGCCTCCTCCGCTCGAGGGAACCCTTCGCCTTGCTGACTGACTGTTATTCCGCCTCGCAGATCCAGGACTACGACTTTTTCGTCAAGAAGTACCCGTTCATTCTCGGGACTGATGTCGCGGGTGAGGTCGAGGAGGTTGGAGAGGGCGTGAAGAATGTCAAGAAGGGCAACCGGGTGCTTGCGTGGGTCTCCGCTCCTCCCTTTGCGCGAAGCGAGAAGATGGATACTGACGCAACGTTCGCAGCCACTGCAAGTCCCTCGCCACTGGCAATCCGGAACACTCGGCCTTCCAGAAGTTCGCGGTCGTTGACGCCCTCCTCGCTTCCAAGATCCCCTCGTCCGTCTCCTTCGAGCAAGCGACGGTCCTCCCTCTCGCGCTCTCGACTGCCGCTACTGGTCTCTATCAGTCCACCCACCTGAACCTCCCGCACCCCAAGCCCGACTCGCCCAACCCCGAAGGAAAGGGCAAGGTCATCCTCGTCTATGGTGGTTCGTCCTCCGTCGGCACCGCGGCGATCCAGCTCGCTGTGGCCTCCGGCTTGTCGGTTGTCACCACCTGCTCGCCGGCGAACTTCGACCTCGTCAAGTCCCTCGGCGCCGTCGCCGCGGTCGACTACAAATCCTCCTCCGTCACCGATGACCTCGTCAAGGCTATCGAGAAGGCCGGCAACGAGTTTGCAGGTGTGTACGATGCAATCTCCGAGAAGGGGTCATTCGAGATCTGCGGGGAGGTTGCGATGAAGGTGTTTGGGGGCAAGGGCAAGCACTACATCGCTGCGACGTTGCAGCCGCCTGAGAAGCTTCCTGGAGACGTCAAGTCTGCATGGGGTGCGTCTCTGCCTTTCTCTTTCTCTCTCCGAATAGCATCCTGATCATAATCTTGCGCGCAGTCTTCGCCCTCGACGTCGTCTCGAAGGACTCCAGCTCCGTCGCCCGCGCCGTCTACCACGACTTTGTCCCCCTCGCACTCGAGCGCGGCACGCTCAAGTGCAAGCCTGACCCGCTCGTGGCGGGCGAGGGGTTGAAGGACGTCCAGAAGGGTTTGGATGTGCAGAAGAAGGGCGTGAGCGCGAAGAAGGTTGTTGTGTCGGGCATTCAGATTTAGGTGGGCTGCTCGCAGAGCGGAAGACGAATGCAAAGGCCTTTGAAGTGCATGCGGTGGCTCAGTTGGTTGTGGGGAGACGCTCGCAGCGGACGCTCGAGATTGCGAAGGTCTTCAGGAGGAGACTCACCGCTCTCCAGCTCCTCCGGCTCCCGTTGTGTCCAACCGGCTGCCCTCGTCGCGAAAGGCACTGCTCGAAGTGCACGGAGAACGACAGCACAGCTACCAGACTCTGAGAACACTTTCCTCCCTCCTCCGCCTCTTCCCTCAACCTCCCTTCCTACATCCCTCACATTCGCCCGCTCGTCAGCGCTCGCTCCTTCATAGCCGCCCGGATCTGCGGACACCCCTCGCCGTCCTGCATCTTCCCGACGGATTTGTCGAACGCTGCGGCCTGCGCTGGATTGGCCAGGCCTTGCAAGGGCGCGCCTGTGGGTCGTCGCCGACGTTAGCGGGGAGTCAGTCAAAAGGGAGGAAGGGGGGCGCACCGTTCTCGCCTTTGATACGGAAGGCTTGGAGCTTGCCGTTCGACAGCTTCGTCAAGACGTACTCGACCTGCGAGCGATGAAGCGCGAAACGGTGTCAGCGGCGGCTCACAGCATGCGGGACACCAGAAGACGACAGAGAACGCCGGCGAGGGGAGTGAAGCATCGAAGGAACGAGGCAAACGCACCCTCTCGCCCGGAGCGAGACAGCGGAAGCCGCGCTTTTGATCAACACCCGTGTAGTGTGCGAAGACTGCGTCACGACAAGAGTGTCAGACCACTGAGCGCTGCAGCTTACGGAAGAAGCGAGACCCGGAGGAAGACGCACCGTCCAGCTTGATCTCCTGGTTGTGGTCGTCAACGATGAAACCGAAGCCCTGTCCATCCTCATCTGGTCAGCGAGCGTCTCGAGCGAGCAAAGAAGATCCGGGAACGCACCTTCTCGACGTCGAAGAACTTGCAAGTCCCAGTCGACCAGAACGCCTCGCCTTCCTCGAGGAGCTGCGAGGCGGTCTTGCCTGTTGTGCTGAGAGCGGGAGGGGCGGGAGTTGCGGCGACTGGGGGAGAGGGGAGAGGAGGCGGAGGGAGCGGGAAGTTCGAAGGCGAAAAGGGAGGAGGAGTGGTGAAGCCAAAGCCTGGGGCAGGGTGGTAAAGCGGGAAAGGAGCAGGACTTGGGACATAAGCAGGCTGATAAGGCACAGGAGGAGAAAATGAGAAGGAGAAAGACGGAGGGCTGAAGCCAAAGGGCGGACTGGGAGGGAAGTAGCCCAAGTCTGGCGAGTATGAAGGAGGAGCGCGAGAAGAGATGGGATAGATCAATGGAGAAGACTCGTACAAGCCGAGACCAGACAGTGGAAAGCAGGCCTGAGACGGAGCGAACCCAGCCAGAGCCGGATCGACTTGCCAGCCGCCTTCGAACGGATTCTGAGGAGGAGGCGAATACGGCTGGAACTCGTGCTGCCACACAGGCGGAGAATACGGTGTAGCATCGCCCACGTCAGGATAGCTGTCAAAGTAGACGAGCGGCGAGACGACACTCTGGAAGCCTTGTAGCCCAGTCGGGCGAGGCGAAGGAAGAGGAGAAGCAGGAACCGTCAGTCCCGCCGCCTGCGTCTTGAAGGCGTCAGGGAGGAAGCAGCTGCTGGGCAACGGAGGCGACAAGTCGAGTGGGGGAGTCGGACTGCGAGATCCGGCGAGCGAGTGACGGCGGGTGCGAGTGGGAGTTGCGGACTCGGACGAGGGAGGAGAGGGATGGGCGTCGAAGGGCAAGTCGAAGCCGGTTGAGGTCTTCGGGGAGCTGTGGGAGTGCAGGACGTCCGGGCGATGTCAGCGTCGACACCACGGACGAGCAGAGCGAGCGACGGGGCAGCGGAGAAGACGAACCTGTACGAGGCAGAGCGAGTGCGGGTCATCGTCGTAGCGGGTGCGGGCGTCAGTAGACGATGCGACTCGACGTTGCGAGTGGTGTGAAGGAGAAAGAGAGGCAAAGAGCGACGTCGAGCGCACGTCGTCCCGCCTCGTCGAGTTTCGACTGGTTCACACTGCGGTGCGCGGTGACTTGGCTGGGGAACAGGGGCAGCGTAGCATGCGAAGCTCTGCAGCGTCGAGACGAGCTGGATCCAAGGTGAGCGAACTCGAGTGCGAGCTTGCTGAACGAGCGAAGCAGACCTTCTCTTCCTCCTCGTCCTCCGGGTCGCCTTCCTCTCCTTGCGGCTCTTCGTCAGAAAACTGCCTCACAAACCTCTCAGAGAGGAATTGGAGACTTCTAGCTAGCGAGACAGCCCAAGGCCGCCCGAGTCAGCGTCCACGACTTTGCACCTCGCAGCGACAAGGTCCCGTTCTTTGCTCGCACTCTCGCTCAAACGCCGACACTCTCTCACACGAGGACGACGCGCGCGTATGGAGTCAAACCGAATTGCACACGGAACGGGGGAGTAACCTTGAGGAGTCCTAGGCAGCAAGGAGAGAGAGAACAACACGCTCGGGGGGAGGGGGATCAAGCGATGACGAC
>NW_015622963.1:1360505-1374923 GCF_000320785.1 Rhodotorula toruloides NP11
GAGTCCGCCCGTTTACTTCTTCTTGCCAGCGGCCTTCTCGGCCGACTGCAGGTGGGAAAGAGGGCGAGGGCTTCAGCAAGTTGTGCGAGAGAGCGAGGAGGGAACAGAGGGGGAGGGGACGAACCTTGGTGACTGCGAGTGGCGAAGGCGGTGACGATCGCGACGACGACAGCGATGCGAGAGGGAGCGGGTGAGGAGGCGGACGAGGTGACAAGAGAGCGAGCGAGGCGACGGAGAGCGAGCGAGGGGGAGGACATGGTCAGCACGGAGACTTGGGGCGTGGACGTGAGAAAGACGCACCCTTGCCACCCTTTCCGTCCGTCTTCTCGACCGCCTTATAACGAGAAAGCAGCGTCAGTATCGCTGAGCTGTTGAAAAACATGCGAGAGAAGGAAGCGGGAGAGGAGACGCACCTTGATGACACCGACGGCAACGGTCTGGCGCATGTCACGGACGGCGAAACGACCGAGGGGAGGGTACTCGGCGAACGACTCGACGCACATCGGCTTCGACGGAACCATCTTGACGATGGCAGCGTCACCCGACTTGATGAACTTGGGCAGGTCCTCGACCGACTTGCCCGAGCGGCGGTCGATCTTCTCGAGGAGCGTGTCGAACTTGCACGCAATGTGGGCCGTGTGGCAGTCGAGGACGGGCGCGTAGCCGTTGCCGATCTGGCCGGGGTGGTTCATGACGATGACCTGGGCCTTGAACGACGCCGCCTCCTTGGGCGGGTCGTTCTTCGAGTCACCGCAGACGTTGCCGCGGCGGATGTCCCTGACAGAGACGTCATCGGATCAACGTCACCTCGGTACGGGTACCTTGCCTTTCCCATCTAGAGGAGGAAAGAAGGAGGAAAGAGAAGGGAGGAGGAGGGAGGGGGGATCCCCTTCAAGTCAGTGACGGTTCGAGGTGGCGACGCCGTTCGGGCGCGCTTGAGCGCTGGTGTGATGTCTTCCCGTGGTCTGTAGAGGGTGTACGCACTTTGAATACGAGTGTAGGTGTGAGATGCGACGGTTGACTCGAAGGTGACGGTAGCAGCAGACACCTCGAAAGGTTTCGCGCGAAGTTGCCGCTTCCGAAGTGACGCTCAACGAAATAACGATGCGCAATCGTGTGAAGAGCGAAGGAAGCGGTGAAAGCGGAACGAGAGCCAGCCAGTCAAGCGCCGCCCGTCGCCCATTCGCAAGCTCAGATGTCGCGGCGGATCAGTCTGCCGATTCTGCCGCAGCCGAAGGGCGATGTGGGAGCGCTGCAGGCGGCTCTGACGGGAGGCGCGACGAGAGACGACGAGGAGGAAGTCGAGGGAAACGAGGGTAAGCGGACGCAGCGACGGAAAGCTGACGGACTTCGCTCTGAACCTCGTCGACATCTTATCGACGCCATGCATGTAAAGGGGAGATAGCGAGGGACCTACGCAGCGTCGGTGGCGATAAGAGAGCAGCTTTGCGGTGCGAGGAGGAGGACAGACGAGTGGCGACGGGCGATGGGCGTGCGCCTCCGCTCAACCTCGCGAGTACCTTCATACAGCCCGAAGGATGCCGAGCGCAGCGAAACGGAGCACGCAGCGAGGAAGGGAGAAGCCGCGCAAGCTGTCTTCGAGCGGAGCAACGACGAGCGGAGAAGAGCAGGGGATGGCGTTGAGGAGAAGAGACGGCGAGCGAGCATCGGCGGCAAGGAGCGAGAGGGTGAGCTGTGCGAAGAGTTTGAGGAGCGTTGCGGGTGCGCAGCGTCGTGTGAGTGGTGCGGAGTGCGAGTGGCGATGGTTTAGAGTCTGGAAGCGGAGCGGGTAGAGCGGGCAGTAATGAGCTGAATACAAAGTTGTAATGGCGCATGGTTGTAATGAGTTCTGAGCTTGGACTGTGCGCGCGCGAGGGCTTGCAAGCCAGCGCCCGCTCGTCTCTTTCCCTCTTCACCTTCGAGTCACCCTCGCATCTCACACCTACACTCGTATTCAAAGTGCGTACACCCTCTACAGACCACGGGAAGACATCACACCAGCGCTCAAGCGCGCCCGAACGGCGTCGCCACCTCGAACCGTCACTGACTTGAAGGGGATCCCCCCTCCCTCCTCCTCCCTTCTCTTTCCTCCTTCTTTCCTCCTCTTAGATGGGAAAGGAAAAGGGACACGTTAACGTCGTCGTTATCGGTACGTTCAGCATCGTCGAGGCGAGTCTGGCGAGGAGGAGGACGTCGAGCTGACCTCCCCCCGTTGCTCCCGCGCAGGCCACGTCGACTCCGGCAAGTCGACCACCACCGGACACTTGATCTACAAGTGCGGCGGTATCGACAAGCGTACCATCGAGAAGTTGTGCGTCGAAAATCGTTTCTCTGCCTCGTGCCCGCTCGGACCCCAAGCTGACCCTCGCGCTCTCGTCCCACAGCGAGAAGGAGGCTGCTGAGCTCGGCAAGGGTGAGTCGTGGTCCAGCTAGTCGAATTTTTCGAGCGCGCGAGCACTCTGCGCCGTCGCTCGTCTCGTCTTGAGGTCTTGACGGGGTGACGTGGAGCTCGGTCGCCAGCGAGCACCTCGACTGACCTCGCTCGCCTCGCTTCCGTCTCTGTCAGGTTCGTTCAAGTACGCATGGGTCCTCGACAAGCTCAAGGCCGAGCGCGAGCGTGGTATCACCATCGACATCGCTCTCTGGAAGTTCGAGACCCCCAAGGTTCGTTCGCCGCCCGCTTCCGTCTCCACTCGCGACTCGCATACTAACGCTCGTTCTGTGTGCGTAGTACATGATCACCGTCATCGACGCCCCGGGTCACCGTGACTTCATCAAGAACATGATCACCGGTACCTCGCAGGCCGACTGCGCCATCCTCATCATTGCCGCCGGCACTGGTGAGTTCGAGGCCGGTATCTCGAAGGACGGCCAGACCCGCGAGCACGCCCTCCTCGCCTTCACCCTCGGTGTCCGCCAGCTCATCGTTGCCATCAACAAGATGGACACGACCAAGTACTCGGAGGCCCGTTACGAGGAGATCATCAAGGAGACGTCCAACTTTATCAAGAAGGTTGGCTTCAACCCCAAGGGCGTCCCCTTCGTCCCCATCTCGGGATGGCACGGCGACAACATGATCGAGCCGACCACCAACATGCCCTGGTACAAGGGATGGAAGAAGGAGACCAAGTCGGGCGAGGTCACCGGCAAGACCCTCCTCGACGCCATCGACGCGATCGAGCCCCCCTCGCGCCCCACCGACAAGCCCCTCCGTCTTCCCCTCCAGGTGCGTCCGCGCGGTCGTTTCGTTCGCTTGTGACCCTCCTCGCTGACGCTCGTCTTCGGCGCTCGCACAGGACGTCTACAAGATCGGCGGTATCGGCACAGTGCCCGTCGGCCGTGTCGAGACCGGCACGATCAAGGCCGGCATGGTTGTCACCTTCGCCCCGTCTAACGTCACCACCGAGGTCAAGTCGGTCGAGATGCACCACGAGCAGCTCGAGGCTGGTCTCCCCGGAGACAACGTTGGCTTCAACGTTAAGAACGTCTCCGTCAAGGACATCCGCCGCGGCAACGTCTGCGGTGACTCGAAGAACGACCCGCCCAAGGAGGCGGCGTCGTTCAAGGCCCAGGTCATCGTCATGAACCACCCCGGCCAGATCGGCAACGGCTACGCGCCCGTCCTCGACTGCCACACGGCCCACATTGCGTGCAAGTTCGACACGCTCCTCGAGAAGATCGACCGCCGCTCGGGCAAGTCGGTCGAGGACCTGCCCAAGTTCATCAAGTCGGGTGACGCTGCCATCGTCAAGATGGTTCCGTCGAAGCCGATGTGCGTCGAGTCGTTCGCCGAGTACCCTCCCCTCGGTCGTTTCGCCGTCCGTGACATGCGCCAGACCGTTGCCGTCGGTGTCATCAAGGTGCGTCTCCTCTCCCGCTTCCTTCTCTCGCATGTTTTTCAACAGCTCAGCGATACTGACGCTGCTTTCTCGTTATAAGGCGGTCGAGAAGACGGACGGAAAGGGTGGCAAGGGTGCGTCTTTCTCACGTCCACGCCCCAAGTCTCCGTGCTGACCATGTCCTCCCCCTCGCTCGCTCTCCGTCGCCTCGCTCGCTCTCTTGTCACCTCGTCCGCCTCATCGCCCGTTCTTTCTCGCCTCGCTGTCGTCGTCGCGATCGTCACCGCCTTCGCCACTCGCAGTCACCAAGGTTCGTCCCCTCCGCCTCTGTTCCTTCCTCGCTCTCTGGTACAGCTTGCTAACACCCTCGCCCTCTTTCCCGCGCGCAGTCGGCCGAGAAGGCTGCCGGCAAGAAGAAGTAAACGGGCGGACTTTGTCCCTCGCACGCTTCTCCTCCCGCTCCCTCCCCACCTCGCATTCCACACGCCTTTCCGGATACGAAGCAGCCAGTCGTGTCTGAACAACGCCTCTCTCCCCCCGCTTGTCGTCATCGCTTGATCCCCCTCCCCCTTCCCCCCGAGCGTGTTGTTCTCTCTCTCCTTGCTGCCTAGGACTCCTCAAGGTTACTCCCCCGTTTCGTGTGCAATTCGGTTTGACTCCACACGCGCGCGTTGTCCTCGTGAGGAAGAGTGAGGGAGTACATGCGTTTGAGCGAGAGTGCGAGCAGAGAACGGGGACTTGTCGCTGTGAGCGGTGAAGTCGAGGGCGGACTTGGGCCGTTCCGCCCGCAGAAGTCTCGCTCTCATCTCTGAGAGGTTTGTGTGGCAAATACCCGGTTGAAGAGCCGAACGGAGCGGAGGCGAAGTTGAGGAAGGCGACCCGGGGGAGAGGACGAGGAGACGGTCTCTGCTTCGCCCGTTCAGCACGCTCGCACTCGAGTTCGTTCACCTTCCATCCAGCTCACCTCGACGCTTCAAAGCTTCACGTGCTACGCTGCCCCTGTCCTCGACAAAGTCACCGCACGCCGCAGTGTGGACCGGTCGAAACTCGACGAGGCGGGAGTCGACTTGCGCTCGACGTCGCTCTTTGCCTCTCTTTCTCCTTCACTCTACTCGCAACGTCGACTCGCATTCGTCTACTGACAACCGCGCCGATCACGACGATGACCCGCGCTCGCTCTGCCTCGTACAGGTACGCCTTCTCCGCTTCAAAGTCGTTCGCTCGTCTCCACATCGTTGATGTCGACACTGACCTCGCTCGACGTCCTACATTCCCACAGCTCCCCGAAGACGTCGACCGGCTTCGACCGGCCCTTTGACGCTCCTCCCTCTCCTCCCTCGTCCGACTCCGCAACTCCCACCCGCACCCGCCGTCACTCGCTCGCCGGGTCTCGCAGTCCGACTCCCCCGCTCGACTTGTCTCCTCCGCAGCTCAGCAGCTGCTTCCTACCCGACGCCTTCGAGACGCACGCGGCGGGACTGACCGTCCCTGCTTCTCCTCCTTCGCCTCGCCCGACTGGACTACAAGGCTTCCAGAGCGTCGTCTCGCCGCTCGTCTACTTTGACAGCCACCCTGACGTGGGCGATTCGGCACCGTATTCTCCGCCTTTGTGGCAGCACGAGTTCCAGCCGTACTCGCCTCCTCCTCAAAATCCGTTCGAGACGAACTGGCAAGTCGACCCGGCTCTGTCTGGCTTCGCTCCGTCCCAGACCTGCTTTCCACTGTCTGGCCTCGGCTTGTACGAGTCTTCACCATTGATCTATCCCATCTCTTCTCGCACTCCTCCTGCGTATTCGCCAGACTTGGGCTACTTTCCTCCCAGTTCGCCCTTTGGCTTCTCGTCTACTCCGTTCCGCTTCTACGCACCGCCTCCTGTGCCCTTGCAGCCTGCTTGTGCTTCCGTTCCCGCTCCGTTCCCGCTTCACACGCCTCCTCCGCCAGGCTTCACCTTTCCCGCTGCCCCTCCTTTCGCCGCATCGAACTTCCCGCTCCCTCCGCCTCCTCTCCCCTCTCCTCCCGTCGCCGCATCTCCCGCCCCTCCCGCTCTCAGTACAACAGGCAAGACCGCCTCGCAACTGCTCGAGGAAGGCGAGGCGTTTTGGTCGACTGGGACTTGCAAGTTCTTCGACGTCGAGAAGGTGTGTGCTCAGTTCCCCTTTGCTCGCTCCAGACGCTGGCTGACCAGGTGAGGATCGACAGGGCTTCGGGTTCATCGTCGACGACCACAGCCAGGAAATCAAGCTGGACGGTGCGCTCTCCCTTTCCACTCGCCCGCGCTTCCTTCGTCCGCTTCAGCGTCGAGTCAGCTGACGAGGTTATCACGCAGTATTCGCACACTACACTGGCGTCGACCAGAAACGCGGCTTCCGCTGCCTTGCACCGACGAGCGGGTGCGTTCGCTTCGTTCTCTCCACGTTCCTCGCCCCGCCTGCGTTTTTCAAAGGCGAAGAGGTACATTGCACACTATCGAGACCCCGCTGACGCCGATCGCCCTTCGTCGCTCGCAGGTCGAGTACGTCCTGACCAAGCTGTCGAACGGCAAGCTCCAAGCCTTTCGCATCAAAGGCGAGAACGGTGCGCTCTACTCTCCCATTCTTGCGACTCCGACTTCGTCGCTAACGTCGGCGATGAGTCGCAGGCGCGCCCTTGCAAGGCCTGACCAATCCAGCGCAGGCCGCAGCTTTCGACAAAGCCGTCGGGAAGATGCAGGACGGCGAGGGGTGTCCGCAGATCCGGGCGGCAATGAAGGAGCGAGCGCTGACGAGCGGAGGAATGTGAAAGACGCTGTGAGCGAGAGGGGAAGTCGAGTTGGGAAGGGTTCGTCGGAAGTAAGGGTTCTATATCGTCATTAGCGGGGCAACTTAGACAGCGATCTTTGCGCGCATAATCAGCCTGGAATAGAGCGAGAGCGCAGAGCGGCAAGTCGAGGGCGCAAGCAAGCGTCGGCCTTCCCAAGTCGCAAAATCGTGTGCAAGTTCTTCGAGGTCAACCACTGCCAACATTGCAGGAATAGCTCACTAGTCATAGACAACCTCCTCACCACTTCTCATACATCCGCCACTCAACCTGCACGCCCCTGTTCCTCGCCTCCTCATCCACCTTTTCTCGCACGTTCGCCTGGAAGAGTCGGCGAGCGGCAGAGTAGGTCTGCTTCTGCCAGAGCTAGAGGCGGCGGAGGGAGACGGTCGAGCTGGAGACTGGTGGAAGAGGTGAAGGGAGGGAGACGGTTTCGAGAGGAGTCGATGGTCGAGAGGGTAAGGGAGTCTGTGCGATGGGTGACGAGACGGGAGAGGCGGTGAAGGGCGTGATAGATGCGACGGATGGAGGCGAAGAGGGCGGGATGTCGGGACATGGCAGTCTGCGCAGGAAAGGCGGCGACGGCGTTCGATCCGGGATGTCCTCCGGCACCTCTCCTCCAATACTCGTTCGTTCAGCCTTCTCCACCGTATACGCACCCCACCACACATCGTTCGCCAGCCACCTCGTCAACGCAATCGAGTTGAGCTCCGACTTGACCACTAACTCTTCCAGCCCTCCCCTCTCATTCGGCAACGCCTCAAGCAGCTCGGCGTGTCGAACGAGATCGACCGCCGCACTCGCGCCCGGTGGAGCAGTGATCGCGCAGTCCCACAGGCCCTTAAGCGTGAGACGCTGGAGGTACGGGACTGAGGCGATGGTCGAGGCAAAGTTGCGGTTGAGGCGCGACATGGTCGGTGCGAACGAGGGGTGCGAGGGCGAGAACGGTGTCGGTGCAGCGGAGAGGAAGACGAAGAGCGTGACGGAGGTGAGGGACGAGAAGGGCGAGAGGTCGAGCGCGGTCTTTTCGCAGATGGGAAGGTCGGCTGTTCGGAGTGTCGCACCTGATGCGGCGGTACAGAAGTCGAATGCGAGGGGTGTGATCCGCTGCTTCGCGGTGAATACCTCCAGCTGGCAATCAGGCTTCTGCCCGGAGCAGAAGACCTCCAAGTCTTCATCCTCCAGCAAGAATTGCCCGATCCGCAGCTCCTTCAGCTCGCGCGCCTTGAGTAGCACGAGAGCGAGCGTGTGTGCCGCGCCTGCACACTCCTCGATGTTGAGTACGCGAAGCCGTTCTGCCGCGGGAGGATGCAGGGTGAGGGCGCGCAACAGGCAGCGATAGCCCATCCCGTGCCCATGCGAGCCGGCGCCGAGGCGAACATCGTTGATGCCCGTACACAAGGCGAAGATCCGCGAGAGGATAGTCGCGACTTCTTCGGCTGGCAGGTGTGACAGAAGATCGAAGTCGAGTCGCTGTGCGAGCGGGGCGAGAGTGTCGCGATGCGCTTCGAGCGTCGAGATGAGTGCCGTCGAAGGTTCGTCCAATGTCGATGCTCCTGTCGGACATGCTTGCCCGTTGCGCTGGTTGCGGAGGGGAAGGAGGCGATAAAGGTGTTGCCGAGCGAGGGGTAGGAATGATCGGCTGAGAAGGGCACAGACGGCGAGCGAGGGTAGGGGGAGGTGCGAGAGGACAAGGTCGAGGATCTCAGTTGGCAGAGAGGACAGGGTGGTCTTGGGCGCTGCGAGGAGGAGAAGCGGCGTGTAAGGAGTAGTCGGAGGGAAGTGAACCTTTCGCTCAACGCTGCGGAACCTCGGTCAGCTCGCGTCTGCACAAGCGTGACTGCTCAACGCACCTCGACTTGCCCACAACGTCTCGGAGACCGTCGTCGCCAGACATCGCTTCCCCCACCTGACCCGGCTCGAGCGAGAGATACCGCGGCCGCGACAAGATGGGCGGGCAAGCAGACAAAGGCGGGCGGTCTGTGCGCCGTAGAACAAGCCGAGCAATCGATCTGAGCGCGTTTCGAGCGAGCCGAGCGGTGTCAAGGGGTGGATGCGGAGGCAAGAGGGGAACGGGAGACGGAGCTGGCCACAACCGCTCACTCCTTCCGCTCTTTCGGCTTGAGCTGCTTGCTACTGGCTTGTGGAGACCTTGTGGGACGCGCCTGGCAGGTCAGAACGGCTTCGAACGAGCGAGGGACCGCTCATCTCTCCTTTCAGTCGCGGATCTCGACGAGGAGTGAGTACGCGGTGACAACGGGTGCGTGCGCCTCGAAAAGTCCACTGCAGCTTCAAGTACTGACGGTAACGCCACAGGCAACCCGGCGCGCCCTCACGAGCCGACAGCGGGTCCTCGCCATGCTCTCTCGAACCTCTCGCCACCTCCCTCGATCCCCGGCAATGCGTCCAGTGCGGCTAGGGAGCGTATCAAGCGGACTGCTCTGCCCTACAACGACATTGACTCCATCTAGAGCGGCCCATCGACGTGCAGGCGGCAGCAGCAACTACCCTCCTCTCGCAGGCCCGCCGCAGCCCGTCCAGTCGCCCAGCAGGATTCGGCAGCGAGATGCGCACATGGCACCCGATCCGGTCACACGATGGGAGCGCAATCCGCCGCCACCGCCCGTACCGCCTCGACCCTCCCACACCGCACCTTCGCCAGATCTGGACGATTTCCTGGCGAACATCGCGAAGACTGCTACGTCCAGTGCGCCATACGAGGCAGCGGAAGCTGCGTTCATGGACGAACTGATCGCATGGCAGCAGCGGAAGTCCTCAGCGTGGGACGAGGAGAAGGTCAAGGCCGACGGCGAAGTGGATCCGGAGATCCTGTCGTGGCACCAGGAGCAGGAGTCGCAGAAGCCAGGGAAGCAGGAACCTCGTCGTCGCAAGCCAAAGTCGCGAAGAAGCGACGTCTCGCTCGAGACGCTGGCAGGCCTCGCACCGGATGTCGAGCCTGAGTTCGTCGACGGCCGACCTCTTCCACGACGACTACCCGACCTCGTACCAGCACTCCTCCGACCACCCGCTAAACGACGCAACCACCTCCGCCTCGCTCCAGCCCCGAAACTCGAGACTGCGACCCAACTTCGACCCTACCTTCCGCCTCTGCCTGTCCACGACGCGACTCCCGCGCACCCCGTACCTCAACCACATCACTACCCTCTCCATTCCCGCTACGACTGGCGCCTCTCATCCCCCGTTCGGCAATTCGTCGACTCGACTCCTCCGTCACTCTACTCTGTCAAGGACACGAGCACGTTCGCACAAGGGCACAACCGTCTCGTCGGCGTCGGCATCGAGGCGGCCAACATAGACAAGGAGAAGGACGACAGGTTCAAGTGGCGAGAACGGTGGGGGTTCAAGAGCCACGCTCCCAAAGAGTTCAGGTGCGAGTGGGCAGAGGCGGAGGTGTACCGCAAGAGGTGCGCCCGATCCTTCATTTCTCTCCCGGTGAGGCGCTTACGCCAGTCTTTCAGGTTCGAGCGACTTATCGCGCTCTCGAAAGAGTGCGAAGAGCTGCACTACCTCGACAAGCTCGAACGTCTCGGTACTCCTCTCCAACGCGAGCGCAAGGGCGTCACAATCGCTCGCGCGCTCGGCTGCTGGACGTCGAACCAGGACGAGGTCAACCAGGCGATGTCTTTGACTGCGGACGAGCGGATGCGGCTGCGACGGCAGGCAGCGAGTTTCGGTGGGAGTGGCAATTCGGCGCGAATGGTCGCCGAGTTCGGGTTCGAGGATGGCAGCCCCATCTCTGACTGGCACAAGAACGTCTTCACGTGCGTCCTCGCGCCCGAAGGCGTGGTGGATTGCTCGCTCACCTCACCTCCCACGCAGTCCCGGCCAGCCCGTCCGCATCTCGGCCGCCAGCGACGAAGAACTCGATGCTGAAGGTCCGCGACCACCACCGGCGGCGGCTCGAGTGGCAAAGTGGCACGTTCAGGGATCGCTCCTCGAGATCCGCGACAACAAGCTGGTCCTCATCTTTGAAGAGTTTGACGTCTGGCCGATGGACCTGCACGATGCCTACCAGTGCGTTTGCGCTCGTCATGTTTGTGCTCTGCGTCGACTGACCCATACGCTCCGCTAGAATCGACATTGGCACCGAGACGACCAGCATCGACTTGCAACACGCGGCGCTCGAGAGCCTCTTCTACGACCCGGCCCTCCAGCGCGCGCACAACCATGAGGAGGTTCGCAGAGCTCAGCTCACGCACGTCGTTCAGGGAGGAGTCGTTCGGCGTTTGAACGAGGTGTCGTTGCGTGGGACGGACCTTCGCGAGCTCATCGTGCCGAAGGAAGGCGACGAGGCGTACGCGAAGCACCTTCTTCTGCCCAAGACGGTGACGTACGCCGAAGGAGCGTTCGAGGATGCAGACGGCGTCGCGATCACCACGCCCGAGCCGATTGTCGAGGCGCTTCCCGTACCGTCCATCCCGTCCGCCCTGCTCCGCGACAACCAGCTCATCAACTCGTGGATCATGCGGTACTCGCGTGACGACCCTATCGAGATGCCTGGCGACCCGCAACTCGGCCTCAACCCCAGCCAGACCAAGGCTATCGCGATGGCGCTCGGGCAGCGAATGAGCTTGATCCAGGGCGTGAGTACATCTCCGTCGCTCGTCCACCGAAGCTGTCCACTGACGTTCGCCTCTTACAGCCGCCTGGTACCGGCAAGTCGCAGACGATTGTCAGCTTGATCGCCCTGCTCAAGCTCGAATGGCGCGTTCCCCATCCCATCCTCCTCGCGGCTCCGACCCACGTCGCCGTCGACCACCTCGTCAAGTCGCTCGTCAAGGCTGGTCTCAACCCGCTGCGACACGGCAAGCTGCCTAGGGTCGACAAATCGTGCCGGCCGTGGACGATCGAGGAGCGACAGGAGAAGCATCCGCTCTGGCCGCGCGTCGAGGCGGCGAAGGGCGCTCTCGATGAGGCGAAGGCGCTCTCCGAAGCGTTCGAGGCGGAGGTTCGCAATCTGAAGGAGATCACGGACGGGCAGCGGCGGAAGATCGAGGTCGAGCGACGTGCGTTCCTCTCTCGTCCCGATAAAGACGCCTTAGAAGACTTACCCGAGGTTTCTCTCCAGTCGTTCTTCGCGAAAACTTGATCAAGACCTTCCGAGCCTTCGTCGTCCTGGAGCACAAGCTTCACGCCAGCTTGCTCTCCACCGCGGACGTCGTCTGCTCGACCGCCTTGGGGTCGGGCTACTCGAAAGCGCTCATAGTGTGTTTCGCAGGCTCCCGTGCACATGCTCCTCCCAAGCTCACACTCTATATTTCGCAGCAAGTCGACTTCCCGATTGTGCTGCTCGACGAGGCGGCGATGTGTACCGAGGTGAGTCGTCGTGTGCCACCCTCGAGTCCGCCGCTGACGTGTTAATCGCTCCAGCCCGTCTCGCTGCTTCCGCTGATGAAAGGTGCGCAACTCGCCACCTTGATTGGCGACCACAAGCAGCTACCTGCCGTCATGCCGGTGCGTCCGTCTTGCTCTGTGCCTCCTCAGACCGTTTCCTGACTATCAATCTCGCACAGTCGAAGGAAGCCGAGCGCGAGCGGCTGCATATCAGTCTGTTTGAGCGTCTCTTCCAATCCGGCAGTACGTGCTCCTCTCGCCATTCGAGCGCACGCTTGACTGATAACTCCGCCGCGCAGAGATTCCTTCCATCACACTCGACATGCAGTACCGCATGCGCCCGTCCATCTCCGCCTTCCCGAACAAGTCTTTCTACCTCGACGCCCTCCGTGACGCCGAGACGGTCCTCGATCGCCACTCGCCTCCCAAGTCCCGCTTCCTCTTGACGAAGCTGCTTCCCGACGGCGACCTCGCCGAAGTCGACCAGCGCTACGACTCGGTCGCTTTCATCTCGCACAACGGACGCGAGACCAAGCATCGCACGTCGTGGCTCAACCGCGACGAAGTCGAGGTTCTCGTCGACATCGTCGGCGACCTCCTCCTCGAGAACCCGGACCTCGACGCCAGCGACATCGGCATCATCACCCCGTACTACTCGCACACTCGCCTTGTGCGCAACACCTTCAACGATTCGTCGGCTACCGCCCGCTTGCGAACGCTTCTCGGCCCCGTCCGTGCAGCAACCGTCTCGCAGGTCGAGGTCAATACGGTCGACGCGTATCAGGGCCGCGAGAAGCGCGTCGTCATCTTCTCGACGGTGCGGTCGAACTGGAACGGCTCGATCGGGTTCCTCACCAACAAGCGCAGGCTCAATGTCGCCCTCACTCGCGCGAGGGACGCCCTCATCGTCGTCGGCAACCGGCGGACGCTCGAGCGTGCAGCAGCGCTATCGTCCTACCAGAGACAGCGCGAGTCGGAGGACCCAGATCTCGACTTCGGCGTCTGGAAACGGTTCATCGAGTGGTGCGACGAGCGCGGGCTCTCGAAGAGCTGGGCGGAAATGAACGGGGGCGTGGATCTGCAGATGAAGATGGAGGCTGAGGCTCAAGCGCGGGCGAAGAGGCGCGCTGAGGCGCATGCGAGGACCAAGTGGCCTTCGAGCGCGCCGTTGCCTCCCGACGAAGCTGTGGAGGCTTTCCTGTTCGATCGCTGAGCGTTGGATGTGCTCCTTTCTGTTCTGTTTCTTCCGGTCCTTGGGATAGAATCGCCGTTTGTTGTCGGACTTTGTCCTCCCCTCCCTCTCCGCTGCATCTGTACCCTGTAGCCTCTCGCAACTCGCATCCATCCGTCTCGCATCTCTCCCACAGTCGAGCGTCCTCTTAGGTTAGGCTACTGTTACAATCGAGGCGACACACGGAGCGGGAAGAACCGAAAGGCAGAATGCCGCCTTTGCCTCCCTCTCCGCCCGCCGGTCTCGAATGAAAGCGATGCACTACTCGCACACACAACAATCGCACGCAACAGACACACTCCACACACACACATGCACGAAGGGTTTTTGTTGTCGAACCGGAGGACGGCGGTCGACGAGAGGCGAGGTGGCGGCGGTGGTGGGATCGAGTCATGAGTACGAGGGCGAGAAAGTAGCTGATTGGTTGAGAGGGGAGATGTGAACGAGACGAGGAGAGTTTTGGCGGAGCTGGTGTAGACATTTTGGAAAGGCGAGAGATGACAAGCGGAGAACTGGCTGGGCGAGACAGAAAGAGGCGAAGGAAAGAGGAGGCGGGAGGGAAAGGAGGTCTAGGCGTCGCCAGCAGCGTTGCCGTCCTTGGCCTGCTGAGCAGCAGCAGCCTGCTCCTCCTGGACCGACTGGACGCGACGCTCCTTCTCCGACTCGAGCTGGTTGTAAAGGAGATAGAGCGCCTTCTCGTTGTTCCTGCGAGCGCGCGGAATGGTCAGGCGAGAACGGATGAGCTTGGTAAGGGGACACCGGACGCACTCGGGGAGACCTGAGATGACAAACATGCGCTCGCCGGTCTCGTCGTGCGCCGTCTTGGCGATCGAGATCCTGCTACCGCTCATCCTGCGGATCTCGTTGATCTTGGTGCCGCCACGACCGATGATGCAGCCGACCATGTCGCTCGGGATGGAGATCTTCTGCTCGCGCCAGTTCGGGTCCGACTCGTTGCCGACGACAGTACCCGCGAGACTCGGTCCGCCCGCGCCGGCCTGTCCGCCCTGCTGAGCTCCGCCGCCCTGCTGCCTCCTGCCGCCCTGTCCCTGCATGCCGCCGTTCGAGCGGACGAACGGGTTCATGCCCATCGCGCCGGCGCCTTGGCCACCAACACGCTGCTGTCCACCACGAGGTCCGCCAAAGCCGCCCTGGACGCCGCCCATTCCGAACGCGCTCGCGCCAGGCTGGCCGGCC
>NW_015622963.1:1374935-1421696 GCF_000320785.1 Rhodotorula toruloides NP11
CCTCAGCGCCAGGGTGGTAGAGGACCGTTCCCTGCGAGCGGTCCCAGTCCTCGATAAGGCACTTGGCAATCTCCTGCACGGCGAGGCGGACGCTCTCCGGCTGGCCGGTAACCTCGACGATGCGCTCGGTCGACTGGGGGAGCATCTCCTTCGAGGCGACCATGCGCGCCTGGGCGAGCTCCTGGATCTGGCGGATCTTGGAACCGCCCTTGCCGATGACGGAGCCGATGAGGAGGTGCGAGATGAGGAGGCGGATCGAGGCAGACGCCGAGGGGGAGACGGCGGACGAGTCGCCGCCGCTGGGGGAGCTGCCCGACGGGACTGGGTTCTCGAGGATCGTCTGCGCGACGAGAGAGTAGGCCTGTGCACATGAGATGAGCTCTGAGTTAGTTCGTTTCCTTTGACAGAAAGAGCCAGGCCAACTCGAGGCGCTTCGCTCAACGCACCTTGGCGACGCTCTCGACGGTACCGCCGATGCTCAAGACACGGTCAGGGACACCGGGAACGACCTTGGAGACACCAGCCTTGACATTGGCGTCGGTGCGAATCTGGGCAATCGTCGCTCCAGCGCGGCCGATGATGACACCTGGAGGCGTTGGCCGCGCGTGCAATGGGTCAGCGTACTGTAGGAGTCCAGTCAAGATTGCGCATAGCCCAGCAAAGCCCCAGCATCTCGTGCAAACACGCGCGGTTTTTCGCCTCCTCCCTCGTGCCAATGAAAGCGTTCCCAGCCAAGCCCGCCCGTTCGAGCTACTGTGCCCGGCTCGTTCCGAGCCCAAATCTAGCGCCTGCCAGTCCTCCCCAGTCCTCCCACTGCGTGTGAGCGAGCGTGCGACTGACCTGCCTCCTTTGAGCTGACCAACGCCCTCAACGTCAACCCGTCGTCCTCCGTCTGTCCGGGCTGGTGGATCGCGTCCGGGTTGCCCGAGTTGGCGATCGTAGCAGCGGTAGGTGCGGCGGCGGGCGTGTTGGCAGGCGGGCCACCCTGGGTCTGCGGGTTCGACGCGGACGAGGGCGAGGTCGAGGGGGCGGCGGCGGCGGCGGGGGACGAGTCGGAGGACATGGTGAGGGAGAGGAGGAGGGGGAGAGGCGGCTGGAGAAGAGTACGAGTCCTGGAGAGCGAGAGCGAGACGGAGGGTGAAGAGAAGAAGCAAGCCAGCGTTCGGATACAAGAACTGATTACAACAGGTTTTGTATTCATTCACCAATACAAACCTGCAACTCGCTTTCTCTCGTTTGCGTGAGCGTGTGACGACCTGGCAATGCACGTGCGCCGACTACTAGACAGGCCCAACGAACGCCTCGAGGCCGTCAACGATGTCGCTGAACTTGGGCCACGGGACGAGCATGAGCTGCCCCTTCATGTCGACACCAAACTGGTCCTGCCCGCCGCCTTCTGCCCGCCGCGAGTTGTTCGAAAAGTCAAAGACGTGTGTGTGCTCAGCGAACTGCGCGGGCAGAGTTACTGTCAGTCGGCGGATCCGATGCGACTGTAGACGAGAGCATCGAGAGCAGTCCACCTCGAACGGAAACCAACGCACCTTCTGAATGAACTCGTCCTCGACATGATACATCCACAACTTCTCCTCCTCCTGCTCCGCTCCTCCCGCCTTGCGCTGCTTCTTCTTCTTGGGCGGAACCTTGGCCTTGGCTTCTGCCTCTGCGACGATCGCGGCTTCGAGCGCGGCATTTGGGTCGTCGTCGAGGGCGGAGAGGGAGGACTTGAAGACGCGCGAGACGAAGAGGAGGTGCGAGAAATGGTACGGTTCGCCCTGTGCGTGCGACATTCAACATCAGCCGCGCACAACTCGAGAGCTGAGCAGAAGGCGAGCATAAAGGGAAGGAGGGAACGCACATCGTCTTTCGCCCACTGCAACTCCTCGCTGAGCATCCTGTACATGGGCGGAACAATCTGCGGGGGCATGTTCACCATCCGCTCGCTCAGCACGAGCCCGACATGCGACGGCTTTGACGCGCTTGAGGCGGCTGCGTCGACGGAGAGGAGGGACGAGAGAGTCGAGTGGAAGGCGGACGAGGAGGGGAGTTTCGAGAGGATGTACGAGACGAGCGACGAGAGGGCTTTGTTGGACTGCAAGGCCGCGAGCTTCGTCAGCGCGGCGCTCGAGCAGATTAAAGAGCACACTACGTACCTTGTGAACGTTCAAGTTGAGCACAGTCAACACCGCGTACGGATCCCCCTCATGCGCCTTGTCGTCCTCATCTCCACTATCCGTCTTGACCGTACTCCCGACCAGCTTCTGCTCCAGTACGATATCCGTCACGCCTCCCAGATCCAGACTCGCTGCGTCCCCCTGCAAGAGCTGGGAGAGGAGCAGCTTGATAGAGTGGTAGTCTTGAGGTTGAGGGTCGAAGAAGGAGAAGTTGACGTCGAGCATCTGCGCGCGACCTTGTCAGCGCTCCGAACACCTTTCTGAGAGTCCCGACGAGCCCAACGCACCTCGACGTCGCTCCCTCCCTCGCCCTCATCTCCCTCCTCCTCGCCTCCCTCGTCCCGCTCCCTCCGCTTCCCCTGTCCCACCTTCTGCTGCTGCGGAGGCACAAGGTCGACGTCCATTCCTTGAGAGGCAGCTGTAGAGCGTTTGGGCATCGTTCGAGCGGGTGTGGGTGTGTGGGAGCTGTGGAGAGATGAAAGCGATGAAAGAAGCTCGGGGCGGTAGACAGCGCGGGAGGCTGTCTAGAGTCGTGAACAGCGCCGAGACCTTTCAAACAGCTCGCAGCAGACCAGGCTGTGGTGGACGGGAGACGCGCGAACGACGGAAAAACAACTCTCGCAGGGACAGACGGTTTCGGGGCCAAACCAAAGCGTTACACCAGCTACAACGCTTATGCCTCCTCGGTGCGGACGCGAGCGTTCGAGTTGTTGACCTTGACGCCAAGCTGTGAGGTACGGGGGACGGTGGAGGAGGTGCAAGCGCGTGCTGGTCAGTATCTCGCGCTACGACGGCAGAGCGATGTGGGGACTCACGACGCGCGCCTTCTCGACGATGGCAACACGCTTGCGAGCCGAGACAGACGAGGCGATGGTAGCAGCGAACCTATGAAAGAACCCGTCAGCTGAACTCCTCGCCAACTCCCTCTTCCTCGCCGAGTTCTGGACAAATCGACTCACTGCTTGCCCTGCATCAAGAGCGTCTCGACGTCCTTCTCGTTGTGGACGACAAACTCCTTCTTGCCGTTGGGGAGGAGGTGACGGGTCTTCTTGTTCGAGCCGTAACCGATCGAGGGCATCGGGAGCTGGCCCTTGAAGCGGCGGCGGACCCTGTTGTCGATACCCTTGGGCTTGCGCCAGGCCTCCTTCACGCCCGCATAGCGGTCCGACTGGTGGCGCTTCTGCTCGCGGGCAGAGAAGGCCAGAGCAGTTGTGCGTGGAAGGTAGGTCGGGGGGATGGAGGGGGAGGATGACGAGTCGATCGCGTAGATGGACGAGAAGTATGGCGGAACAAGGAGAAGACGATAGGGAACGGGGAGACGAACGGTGATTAGCTGGACGGACACCCGTATCCGTTCGATCCAGTTTCCGCAAAGACCCGGAAACGCACGAAGGGCTTAGTCCTCTTCTTGACGATCTTGATCGAGGCGGCGGCCATTGCTGCAACCTGAGTTGGCGGAGAACGAGGGAGAGGTCAGCTTGTGAGGTTCGGAGGTGGCTGGGATGGGTTGTAGGTGTGGTGAGGAGCAGAGTTGTCGAGACGTCGGGATTGGCAGTACTGGAGCTGGATCGGCGGCGGGCGAGGGCGAACTGGCGATGGATGGAGGTGGTCGAGTGTCGGTGGACGGGCAGCATTTCCCCTCGCACCGCCAAAGATGCCGTGCGCTTCCTCCACGTTTCAGCACCTCCTTGTGACCTTCTGGCGATTGCCCGCACGTCCCATCGTCCTGTCGCACTCTCCGCCATCCACCGCAAAGCCTTCCCCCTCGACCCTCGTTCTCGCCCACCACGCCACCTGAGTCGCCCGTTCAAAGTGCCCAGTCCGATGCAAGTACCACCGAGTCGAACGAGACGAAAGCGAGCCGCACCAGAACTGTTGACGGACCGGGAGAGCAAAGGTCAGCCTGAGTGCTCGGTTCGAGCTGGAGATGGTCGACCGGTCCCTGCTCGTCCACCGCTCCAGGCGACTCGGCTCGAGTTCCGTGCTCCTCCAGCACTTCATCCAGCCCGCCCAGTCCCGCCAGAACCAGCCCAGGAGCGAGTGTCGCGCCGCTGTCCCTGCCCGACGAAGTTTGTGCCCGCATCGCGCGCTGCTCGCTCGCTCCCGCTCCGGCGCCTCGGCGGTGTGGCTGGGTCGTACTGGCGTACGTGCAGAGTGTGCTGTGCGTGCAGAGCGAGACTCACAAGGGGGTGAGGGGGTGTGTTGGGTGGTGTGCCGCAGAACAACCTTGGCTCGAGGACGAACCACGACCCGACTCTCGCCCGCTCACGCTCTGGCTGGCTCGCTGCGACGGCGTGTGCTGCAGAACGAAGCTACTCATGCAGGCACTCGCTCGAGCGGAACGCCCGCGGGTTGGGGCGTCCCCCTTCATCCAGCTCACTCCCCTCGGCGGCGCACGACCTCGCTTCGTTGCTCACGGGCGATGAAGACGGCCGACGATCGCATGGAGCTCTTCAGCATCATGCTCGCACCCCTGAAGACTAGCGAGGCCCCTGCCGCTGTTGGCGACTCTCCAGTCGTCCTTGAACGTCTTCGTGTGCCTCATTCTCGCGCTACTCCCGCATCCGGCCTCGCGCGGTCCAGCAGACTCGACAGCGTCTCTCTTCGCAGGCCATCTGTCCCGACTGACCGCAACTGAGTGCGCTGTTGGCGGCGACAGGGGGTTTCGAGCCGGGTCAGGTGGGGCCAACATCTCCACTCTTCCTGCGCTCGTCGTCTGGCGCTGGCGATTCACCAGCTTGACTTGGAGCCCACGACCGTGTGCACAGACCTCCGTGAGTCCATCGCGCTGACCCGCGCAGCGACACGGCCCGCTGACATCTCTCCCTTCTTCTCCGCGACGGACAGCCCTCGCAGACACTCTCGACACGGAAGCAGCGCGACAGGCTCGCTCGACAACCGATGGCGCATCGCAGACACCGAGTTGTGGTGAACGCCCACCCAGGGTCGTCGGCGCAGGAGATCGAGGACGAGCCAGACTGGTCAGGCGGACACCAGCACCGCGTCGGCTTCCGCAACCGCGACGACCGCGCGCCAGGCTTGGCACCCGGCAGCAGCATCGACATCGACGAAACGGAGCACGAGCACGAGCAGGACGTTGCCCGTGCAAAGGCTCAGCTCGAGACGCTCCGCGAGGAGAGGAGCGCAGGCCGCCTCGTCAACTTTCGCGAGGTCGTCGAGCGCCAGGAGGACTTGCACCTGCGCTACCCGGCTGACAGGCCCATCGGCTGGCGCTACGTGCTCAACGAGACCGAGGACTGGGTCAAGAACGAGCAGGACTGGCCCGCCAACGCCAAGAAGCGCAGTCAGCAGGAGCAGCAGCAGCATGGCGATGACAAGAAGGAGCACGAGGACGACGGCAAGAAGGAGCACGGGAGCGCCGAGACTGAGAAGAAGCCGAAGCCGACGGAGGAGAAGCAGCATGAGCCAAGGAGCGACGGCGGCGGCGGCGGCGAGGGCGACAAGCAGCGTAGCCCTCAGGAGCAGGCGCTCTTGGAGAACCTCAAGGGCGAGTCCGAGTATGTCGCGGGCTTGCAGATCAACGACGGCAGCGGACACGCCATGCCGCGCGATCTTCGGAACCGCACCGATATCTCCATCGACGAGCAGGATCAGTTCAGCCCGGACAACTGGCTTCCGCGCGCAACCGGTCTCGTGCGGCTGACGGGCAAGCACCCCCTCAACGCCGAGCCGCACCTGACCGAGCTGTTCGACGCCGGCCTCATCACGCCCAACGAGCTTCACTACGTCCGCAACCACGGCTCGGTGCCGCGCATCCTGTGGGAGCTGCACCGCGTCGACGTCGAGGTCGACCGCGACCTTGGTCTCGGGCCGGGTGCGCGGCTTTCGCTCTCGATGGACGACATCAAGGACGACTTCGAGGCGGTTAGCTTCCCGGTCTACCTCGCCTGCGACGGCAACCGGCGCAAGGAGCTCAACATGATCCGCAAGGGCAAAGGCTTCAACTGGGGTGCCGGCGCAGTCGGGTGCGCCTACTGGAAGGGCGCGCTGCTGCGCGACGTGCTCGCCTCGGCAGGCATCGTGCCGGACGAGGTCGATGCGCAGCTGCAGTCGCGGCAGCTGTGGGTCAATTTTGCCGGCCAGGACGAGCTCAGCGAGGGTACGTACGAGACGTGCATCCCGCTCGCGTACGCCATGAACTCGCACAACGACGTCCTCCTCGCGTACGAGATGAACGGCGTCAACTTGCCGCCGGACCACGGCTACCCCGTCCGCCTCGTCGTCCCGGGCTTCGTCGGCGGCCGCTGCGTCAAGTGGCTGCGGCGCATCTGGATCACCGAGCGCGAGAACAGCTCGCACTACCACATCTGGGACAACCGCGTCGTGCCGGCTTTCGTCCGCAGCGCCGACGAGGACGACCCAATCGCCCACACCATGTTCCATCACCCGGACACCAAGTGCAACGAGCAGAACCTCAATTCGGTCATCGTCCGCCCCGAACACGGCGAGACCGTCAGCTTCGGCTCCGCTGCAGGTCGGCGCTCGTACCGCGTCCAGGGATACGCCTACGACGGCGGCGGCCTCGAGGTGCAGCGCGTCGAGGTCTCGCTCGACGGCGGCGACGAGTGGCTCTACTGCATGCGCACGTTCCCGGACCAGCCCGTCCGCCACGGGACCAAGTTCTGGACGTGGCTGCACTGGCACGTCGACGTCGACATGGCGCAGCTCCTCAACGCCAAGAGCATCACCGTGCGAGCCTTCAACTCGACCAAGAACACGCAGCCCGAGCGGCCCGTCTGGAACATCATGGGCATGATGAACAATAGCCAGTACGTCGTGCGGTCCGAGGTGCAGCAGCGGCAGCAGCAGGGACAGGACGGCCTCTCGGTTGTCTTCCGTCACCCCGTCGAGCCCGGTACCGGCGAAGGCGGCTGGATGCAGCCGAGCGAGGAGAACAAGATCGCCCAGGCGAAGCAAGAAGCCGGTACGCCCGAGAAGCAGTTCACCCGCGAGGAGATCGAGAAGCACAGTCGCGCCGACGACTGCTGGATCGTCGTCGACGGCAAGGTCTACGATGCGACGAGCGTGCTCGACTGGCACCCGGGCGGCAAGGCCGCCATCCTCTCGCACGCCGGAAAGGTCCACCAGCAGACGACGGACGAGTTTGCCAGCATCCACGACGACTACGCGTACGGGAAGCTGAAAGGTGCGCCCCGAGTTCTCGCTGTCCTCACTACGGGAGTTCGTCCTCACTCACTCACATTGCAGACTGCATCCTCGGATCGGTCACGGACAAGGCCAAGCAGTTCATCAAGCAGTCGGCCGAGGCTGCCGCCAAGGAGGCTGCGGCATCCGGCGGCAAGGACGCGGACCAGAAATTGGCGCTGAAGAAGCATCGCTGGGTCCCTGTCCGCCTGCTCGACCGAAGCGAGGTCTCGCACGACACGCGCAAGTACACCTTCCAGCTGCCGGACGGCAAGGACACGCTCGGATTGGGGACGTGCCAGCACGTCCTCATCGGCTTCCACATGCCGGACCGGATGCTCATCCGCAGCTACACGCCCACCCGCCCGCTCTTGCCTGCTCGTACCGCCGACCGTACAGAGGGTAGCGGCGCAGTGAGCGGCGTCGAGGACGAGCGCGAGACGCTGCAAGACGGCCAGGGCACCTTCGACCTGACCGTCAAGACCTACTTCCCCGACACCAACCAGCCCGGCGGCGCCCTCTCAAACATCCTCGACTGCATCCCGATCGGCGAGGACGTCGAGATGCGCGGTCCGACTGGCGACATCGTCTACGAAGGCAACGGCACCTTCACTCTCGGCGAGGGCCAGCAGCGCCGCTTCTCGCGCGTCTCGCTCGTCCTCGGGGGGTCCGGTATCACCCCAGGCTTTGCGCTCATCGCCCGCATCCTTCTCTCGGCCAAGGACGACACGCAGCTGCGCGTCGTGGACGCCAACAAGTCTGAAGACGACATCCTCCTGCACGCCGAGTTGGACCGCTTCGAGAAGGAGGCGAAGGAGGGACAACTGCGCATCACCCACGTGCTGAGTCACCCGGCAAGCGACGACTGGACCGGCCGCCGTGGCCATGTCGACGCCGACCTCCTCCGCGACGCCCTCTTCCCGCCCGACAAGGACTCTGTCGTCTTCCTCTGCGGTCCGCCCGCCATGATCCAGAAGGCGGCGCTTCCGGCACTGCGAGGTGAGCACCGACTCTCTTACTCCGGATTGCAGCATCCGCTGACGCCCCGCTGCACGCAGACTGGGGCTACGTCGAGGACGAGAACATGTTTGGTTTCTAGTCGGCGGTTTCTCCCCTTGCCATGTAAAATGCATCGTTAGTTGGCTCGAGACATTGCTCCATCCAGAAAGCCCCTTGGAGCGCAGAGCGAGCCTTCGCCGCTACCTCACTCTCCTCGTCTTCGTTCTCGAAGCCGTCGGCTCAACTCGCTCCACCCGCTCGCTCAGCCCGTACAGCCAGTCCGCCCGCTGCAGGGTCCGCTTCAAGCCCGCCATGGACCCGCTGGGCAACCTCCAGTTCACGACCTCTGGCGCGCTCATCGAGCTGGTCGACAGTCCGTCCCTCCCCCTCTCGTCTCTCGGTGGGTTCGCGCTGATCGTGGATGTGCTCCTGGGAAACAGAGAAGGTCATGGTGCATCTGCGGGACGACCGAAAGTTGGTGGGCGTGCTGAGGAGCTACGATCAGTACGGTGCGTTTCATCGTCCTCTCTCGCTTGACTGGCCGGCTTGGAAGGGTCGCTCGCTCGCTCAAGCTGACCATACAGTCTCCCTTCGCGCACCTCCCCATCTGCGCCTCGCCCATGCCTACGAACCTCTCCCCTTCCCTCCTCACCTTCCCTCTCGAAATGCAATCGCAGCCAACCTCGTCTTGACGCAAACAATCGAGCGACTGTTTCACCCGCCTTCCAAATCTTACGCGCAGACGGACCGAGGGGTCTTTCTGGTCAGGGGCGAGAACGTGGTGTTGCTGGGTGAGGTGGTGCGTCCGGTCTCTCACTCGTCTCGTCGCTGTCTTGCTGCAGCAGGAGGAGCGCGAGTACACGACGTTGCGGATTGCTCGCTGACACGCCTCGCGTGCGCGCAGGATCTCGACACGGAAGACGCACCGCTCTCACGCCTCACCCTCCTCCCCTGGTCCTCTCTCTCCGCCCTCCTCGCATCCGAAAAGAAGCACAAGCACCTCGAGAAACAAAAGCGCGAGGGAGTGTTGTTCGCGAAGTGTGGGTTTGGGGAGGAGGGTGGGGAGGGGGATGCTTATTGAGCGTGCGAGGAGGAGGAGAGGGAGGGGAGGCAGGGTGACCCCCGTCTTTCTATTCATTCACAAAGACGACGGCGCGGAGGGGTCCCTCGAGTGTTGTGTTGGGCTGGGCTTGGGAGTCTCTCGTAGCGAGCAAGTTGTGCTCTTTCTGCGTTTTGCTTGGTGCTCGTATTGTTCATCTTGTTCATTGTTCGTCTCCGGCGGCTGGCTTGCTTGACGAGCGAATGACTAGGCGGAGCACGAGCGAGCGGGTCGACTTCCTCGTCGCTGCGAGCGAGTCTGGACGACGGTATGTACCGACTCGAGGTTCCTCTCGCTCGAGCGCAATGTCCAGCCTCTTCTCGCACGGCCCTGGCGAGCGAAAGACGGAGCTAGCTGAGGGTTCAAAAGAGACTTGGCGGGCTTTGGGTGAGCAGCGAATACACTTGAGCGAGGAGAGCAAACGAAGGCCAGCGCCAAGCGTGTGCCACCGTTCCAAGCTCTGCAAGATCTTGCGCAGAGCATGGTCGTCGTAAGGTCGACGTTTGGGGCTCGTTGCGAGTGAGGTCGAAGCCTCGGAAGCGGAGAAGAGGATGAGAGACTTGGTAGAATCAATCGAGGAGGCCAGTTTGTCTGCCGTGTCGTCGAGCTCGACTCGAGCGGGCGCAGGATTGGTACGAGCCGATGCGATGGAGGCGAGAACGTCGTAAATGAAGGAGGGTCTGCGATGTACCGAGAGCGAGCGAGGGAAGGGAGAAGCGGAGAAGGCGTGGGAGAGGTCCTCCTCCTGCATGCCTCACGCCCCCGAAGGGCCGCGAGAGACGCAGGGGTCGTCAGGTCGACGAGTTGACGTCGCTGGTGGTCGAAAGGAGTCGTCGGAAGCTGAGGAAGAGGGAGAGACCCGAGGGAGAAGACTGAGAGTTCTCGAGGCGGGCGCCTGCCTCGCTTTGATCCCGGTCTAGCTTGTCCAGCTCCCGCGAGCACCGTTGTCGTCGATAAGCCCACATCCGAAGTCAAGCGAGAAGAGCGAGAGTGAAGCGGGAGAGAGGGAGAGCGGGTTAATCGAGTGGGTTGTAATGCTGTTTGTATTCGTTTGTTTGTAATGGCTGTTTACTCGGCCACGTCACGTTCCGGGAGTGCCCGGGGCGCGCGCAAAAGGCGAACCCGAGCGCGGCGCCGTTTCTCTCTCTTCCCTCAGCAGAGCAGCTCTCGCCTCGAGTACGTCCAGCGCGCCACTCGAGCTGACAACAGCAACGCTGCCACGCCAGCTCACTCTCCAGCTCACCCAACTCACACCGCTCGTCGTCGCCGCGCACCGCAGGAAAACTTTGTTCAGCCATGGCCAAGAAGTCGAAGACGCCGCAGGAGTTCTTCACCGACTTTATGATGGGTGGTGTCTCGTGAGTCGACCCGTCATTCCCACCCAGCTACTCCCGTCCCGCGAGCGCGACGTCGAGAGGCCGAGGGCGCACGGACGTGTTCGCCGGGGTGGTGGTCCAACGCTCGCCTCGCGCGCGACAACGACGCCTCGCGGGGCTTATCGAGCGGCATGGGAGGGTCACGGAGACACTGGGACCGCGACTGACCCACTTGCGAACCCGCGAAACAGCGCCGCCGTCGCCAAGACGGCTGCCGCCCCCATCGAGCGTATCAAGCGTGCGTCACAATCCCCGTTCTCGCTCGCGTACGGGCTAGGAAGACAGAGCTGACCAGAATGAATCGTCTCGCGCGCAGTCTTGGTCCAGAACCAGGGTGAGATGCTCAAGTCGGGCCGCCTCGCCACCCCCTACAAGGGCATCGCCGACTGCGCCGCCCGCACCTACGCCGACGAGGGTCTCGTTTCGTGTGCGTACAACGTCGCTGCGACCCGGAGCGAGCGACGCGAGCTGACTTTCAAGACGTGCTTCTCGGGCAGTCTGGCGCGGCAACACTGCCAACGTCATCCGTTACTTCCCGACCCAGGCGCTCAACTTTGCGTTCAAGGACTACTACAAGTCGTTGTTCTCGTACGACCAGAAGCGCGACGGCTACACCAAGTGGATGCTCGGCAACCTCGCGTCCGGTGGTGCCGCCGGTGCGACCTCGCTCCTCTTCGTCTACTCGCTCGACTACGCCCGTACCCGTCTCGCCGCCGACAACAAGTCTGCCAAGAAGGGCGGAGGAGAGCGCCAGTTCAACGGCCTCCTCGACGTCTACAAGAAGACCCTCGCCTCTGACGGCGTTGCCGGTCTTTATCGCGGGTTCGTCCCGTCGGTCGTCGGCATCATTGTCTACCGCGGTGTAAGAAGACCCTCCCTCTCGTTGCTTGCGCCGCGAACCGATCGCTGACGCTCTCGTCCTCGGGCAGCTCTACTTCGGCATGTACGACTCGCTCAAGCCGGTTGTCGTCTCTGGCTCGCTCCAGGGCTCGTTCCTCGCCTCGTTCCTCCTCGGATGGGGTGTCACCACCGGTGCCGGTCTCGCTTCGTACCCTCTCGACACCATCCGTCGTCGCATGATGGTGCGCATCCTTCCTTTCCTTTCGCGAGAGTCGTTGCTGATGGTTGTCGCGGGCGCGCAGATGACCTCGGGCGAGAAGGTCCACTACTCGTCCATGTTCGACGCTGGTCGCCAGATCGTCAAGGCCGAGGGTATGGGCTCGCTCTTCAAGGGTGCCGGTGCGTCTCGCTTTCCTTCCCTCGCGGCTCTCCAACTCGATCGCTGACCTTCCTACGTCTGCAGGCGCCAACATCCGCGAGTCACAGTCTCCTCCTACTGCACGAAACACGGCAGGATCCGCTGACCTTGATTCTTTCCTCGTCGCGCGCAGTCCGTGGTGTCGCCGGTGCTGGTGTCCTCTCGCTCTACGACAAGCTCCAGGAGCTCATGTTCGGCAAGGTCTACTCGGGTGGATCTGGCTAAAGCGCCCCGGTCGCCTCTGTCTATCCCTTCGTCGTCGTACATCCCGCTTTCCTCCTCCTCGATTTCGTCTCTTCAGAGCAACTTCGTCTTCATTTTGGCCGTGGCAACCCTCCGAGTCTCCGTTCGTGTGAGAGACTGGAGAGAATGCTCCTTCCGAGAATGATGCTGGCGCTGTTCGTCGCACGGTCTTGCCTCGCTGTCAAACTCGGCTACTTGAAGAGTTTGGGTGAGAAGAGCAATGCGCCTCAAGCGAGCTCGCATCCTCTCCTGCATGGCTGCCGACCGTAGCCTTGAACTCCTCGAATTCTTCGGCAACCATGGTTTCTTCGTCTTCTTTCTCATCCTCAGGCTGTTGACGGGGACGGAGGGTGGGCTCGAAAACTTCCTAGCGAGCTCCAAGCGAGGCGAGCAGCAGCGAGCGAGCGCGTTGACTGAGGGAGAGCTGTCGCCTCGACTTGGCGCTCGCGACCGTGCAGTCAGAGACCGCCGCACGTCTCTCTCGCGTTGCCTCTCCTTGAAGCTTGAAGTTGGCTATCCCTCGTCCACCTCACTCATTACCGTTCCGCAGCTCGCCTGCTACGCTTGTGCGCATTCCACTGAAGCTGGACTACTGCTGCTCGCCCTCGCTCAGCCCGCCAGCGTCCTCGTTCCGCCTTCCCACCTCCTCCTTGACTTTCATCTCTCAACTCGATCCCTCATTCAACGATGGCGCTGGGTGCTGAACAAGACGCTGGAGTGCGTGGAAAGAGCACTTGGAGGGGACTGATGGTGCGTACGGCCCACTAGCTGTGTTGGCTTTCTCGACACTCCCTCCGAGATCGCGAGGCTGGCGAGAGTGGACGCTGATCCGCACTTTTGGTGCGTGCTTGCAGGTTTACTTGGGCTCCGACACAGTTACTCTGTGCCTTCGCTGCTACCGGACGCTTCAATCAGCCGAACAGATTGCTGCCGACTCGCCTCTCGACTTACTCTCGCTCTCGACTTGCTCTCGACTTACTCTCGCTCTGTCTGTTGACACTTCAGCCTTCCTTTAGGCCAAGCTGGGCCTTGTCTCCTTGCTGCTCTGATTCTTTTGCCGTCCGAGTCCATCCGTTCGACGCGGGAGGAGTCAGTCGTGGCGACTACACCTTCGCTCGCACTGAAACGGCTCCCCTCCGTCTCTCCCGCTCACTTCAGGAGACTCAATCTGTCGAAGTGCGTTCTCTTGCTTGGAGCTTTGCCGACACGGACTCCAGCAGAGAATGGGCTGACCTCCCTGCTTCACCCCTCCTCGCCGCTTTCCCTCGACCTCCAGACTGCCTCTTGACTGCACCTGCGCCGCTTCTCGCACCGCTTTGCGCGACACACATATCGACCACCCCTTCGCACCTGCTCTCGGACCCGACGCACGCCCTGCAGATTGCCATCGCCGCCCCTCAACCTTTTCATCTCGAGGACAATGCTGCACCCCACCGCCGACCGGCTTTCTCACCGCTTCGCCTCGCGTTGGGCCAACTTTGGGCTCACGTGCGCCTTCCATCGGCACCGGCAAGCGCACACGCCTCGCTGGGGCTCCTCGCGCCCACCGCCTCCTTTCTCACCCGCTCGGTCCTCGTCTGTTGTCCTTGCTGTCCGAAGGCGCTCGACAGGGTTTGCTCAGCGACCTTCGTCGTCCGCCCGTCGTCTCTCACACTCGTTTGATACCACGCTCGTTCCCCTTTCTTCCACCAAGATGCGAACGGCCTTCGTCGCACTCGCCTTCGCAGCCCTCGCCGCGGCTACACCTACCTCGACACCGAAGCGGCGCAGCCTCGCCCTCTCTCCCCCCGGCACGAGCGTACCGCCATCGAAGGATGCGTTCTACGACGCGCCCAGCGGGTTCGGGCGCGCTGCGAACGGGCATGTCTTCAAGGCGAGACCGGTTTGGACGCCGTTCGACTCCGAGGCTTCCGGGGCTTACCAGGTCCTCTGTGTGTTCGGAGTCGCTCACTTGTCGTTTAGAGACGAGCGATACTGACTATGCTTTTGTCGCTCACAGACAAGACGACCCTTGCGACGGGAGGCGACGCAGTGACGGCCGCAACCTTGTTCGCTCCGCTCGAACCGGTCTCGCCTCCGCGCATAATGGTCCTCGCCGCGCCCATGGACTCGGCCTGCCGCGACTGCGAAGTCACCTTCGTCCTGCAGAACGGAAGCAAGTCAAACGCGACCGACTTCCTCCTCAAGTCCGTCGCGATCGACATCTTCGCTGGCTTGCACAAGGGCTGGTACGTCGCCGTGCCGGACCACGAGGGACCGAACGCTGCGTACATCGCCGGCGTGCAGGAAGCTTTCGGCGTCATTGACGGCTTGAGGGCGATGCTCAACTTCCCGAACATCCTTCCGAAGACCGACGGCTACAAGGCTGTCATCCACGGCTACTCGGGCGGCGCGCACGCAAGCGCCTGGGCGAACCAGTTCCTTCCGACGTACGGCAGCGAACTCAACGTTGTTGCCGCTGCGTACGGCGGTACTCCTGTCAGCGCCTCCTTCGACGGTCTCGGTACGTTTGCTCGCTATCCAGAGGTACAAGCTTGCCGAGACCAGCTCACCGACGTGTCTTCCTCGCCCTCGTCGCGCAGCCAGCATCTCGGGCGGCGGCAGCTTCCTCTTCTGGGGCGCCCTCGTCGGCCTTTCGAACGCCTACCCCGAGCTCGACCACTTTATCCGCCACCAGCTCTTCCCAAATGGCACCGAAGCCTTCGAGGCAGCTCGCTCGCTCTGCAACACCCAACTCGGCGAGTACCTCGGCGACAAGAGCCTCGTCTCGTTCTTCCGCAACGGCGCAAAGACGTTCACCTACTCGACTGCGCTCAAGTACAGCAAGCTGGGTCAGCTGGGCGAACCCGTCAAGAAGGACATCTCGCCTGCCGCCGCGACCGACGGCATCGTTCGTCGCCCGACCCTGATGTACCACTCGTCCACCGACGACATCGTTTCCTGTGCGTCCTTCCCCGTGTAAACAGAGGAGAGGCCCACTGACTCTACACGCCCTCCCACAGACGCACCGGTTCCTGCGTACGTCGAGTCGCAGTGCAAACGCGGCGCCAAGATCCTCTTCGAGACCGCGCCCGGCTTCACGCACACGACAGCCGCCATCATGTGGACCGCCGACGCCTACAACTTCCTCGAGTCCGCCTTCGACGGCAAGCTCAAGCTCGACAAGTGTCAGCAGAAGACTGGCATCACGACGCAGCTCGGCACCGACGAGTTTATCGCCGCTATCGGCCAGTCGGCGTGGAGTCTCATCCAGTCGCAGATGCAGAATGCGTCCTAAGCGGCCGGCGCTTCTTGCGGTACCCGTCGTCCGCCTTGATACTCCTCAACCATACTCTTTCGTTCCTTTCTTCCCCTCACTGCCATAACCTCTCTTTCTCGCTTATCGCAGGTCCTCCGAGGACTGTTTGCGCCGCAGGGAACGCCTCGCAATCCAGCACGTATGCTGCTCGGAGTCGTCAGCGAGAGTTGCGAAGGTCTCCTCCGAGCTCCCTCTCGTCCGGGCTCTCCTCCTTCGCTCTTCTGCTTCCTGGCCTCTCGCAAGTGTCGTGGGCCTGTGTATTTGATCGGCGAGCGTTTCCAGGAGATCACTCCCTCGTCTCGTCCGCCTGCTCTCGCCTTGTCTTCCTCCCGCTCTCTCACTCCGCTCCTTCCGCGCTTGCTAGACTGTCAGAGAGCAGAAGACTGCTCTAGACGACTCATCGTGCCCTTCACGCACACTCCCGTTCCCTCGCACCTCGTCATTCCTCCTCATCAGTCTCGCTCAACACCCCTCGACAACTCGCTCGCGGCCGCACTAGATGGCGCAGCAGCTGCCTGCAGTGTTTGCGCAGCTGAAGTACGGTGCGGGGCGCTTGTTTCTCACCCGATAACTCGCTTGCTGACCTTCAGCTCTCCCCACCAGTGTGCTTTAGCTGGCCCAACACGCAGCTGCTCAAGCGGGACCCGATCGCGCGGACGTGGTTCAAGTCGCACTGCACGATCACGACGTTGCCTGCTGCGCTCGGCGGCTGGCCCCTCACGCTGTACGAAGCCGTCGCGTCCTCGACCCAAAGCGTTCCGGAACTCTTCCTCTCCCAGCAGCAATGCGATACCCTCCTCAACTCCCTCGCCGAGCTCATGGGACCCAGTCGCGCTCGGGCGAGCTGGCGTGACTCGGCGTGGCACAAGCGCGAGGCCCTCATCCGCTCGTCGGCGCAGGCAGGTGGCATCAAGGTCCACGTCTTTCACTCGCAGGCAGAGCTCGAGGCGCGCTTTGCCGAGCTGAAGGACGGTGATGACTGGGCAGCGACGAAGACGCACTGGCGGGAGTTGAAGCGGGCGCAGGAGGTCTTTCAGTGGTTGGGCAGCGGAGCGACGAAGCGGCCAGCGCTGGGCGAGCCAAAGTTCGTTGCGGTGGACATAGAGACATGGGAGCTGGATCATGCGCTCGTGACGGAGGTCGGCGTGGCGAGTTTGCGGTATCTTCAGTCGGGCAAGATGGTGACTGAGGCGCGGCATCTGGGTGCGTTCGCTCGCTTCTCCCGCTTGCTGCTCAGGGTGCTCATGCCTTGTTTTCAACAGTCCTTCAAGAGAACTCGGACAAGCGGAACGGGCGTTACTGTCCCGACGCGCGCGACTACTTCCAGCTCGGTCAGACGGTCACCCTTCCTCGCCAACGACTAGCGCGCGAGCTCCACGACACCCTATTCCCCTCCGACGAGCTCGCCGGACCCATCATCCTCCTGCTCCACGACCACCGCAGTGACTCCAAGTCGCTCGCCTCGCTCGACGTCGACCTCAACAAGTACGAGCGGAACCCGCTCCTTCCTCCTCCCGAATCGCCGCTCTACAACCCTCCAGATTCCTCCGACGCCATCCCCGACTCTCCACCCTGCTTCCTTCTCGACACGCAAAGACTCTTCTCCGGCTTCTCCCGCCGAAAGCGCCAGTCTCGCCTCGAAGACGCCTGCCGCGCGCTCGGTATCGTCCTGCCCGGCAACGAGCCTATCGCATATCACAACAGCGGGAACGACGCATGGGTCACGCTCCAGGTCTTCCTGCGCCTCATGCAGACGCCGATTGGCGAGACGGCGGACGAGGTCAAGCCTGCGGGCTGGACGCCTGGCGGGAGGTGAGAGCGAAGACGGCACATAGACAGTCTTGCAGTTTCTCTTGTTGTTGCACTTCACGCAGTTCGTCAATCCTGATACTGCTGGAGATGCGTGAGGTTGCGTTGCGAGAGAACGGTGCGGAAAGACTACAAACAACAGGAGTGAACAGAGCTCGCACAGAAAACAGATCTAGCGTCTAAGGCGACTCGACGAACTCCTCGTCCGCCTCCTTGCGCGTCCGCCGCTTCTTCGGCTTCTCCTCACTAGCCTCCCCGTCGACCTCGCCCTCTGCGTCGTCCTCGTTCACCTTCTTGCGAGTGCGCCGCCTCTTCGGCTTCTCCTCCCCTGCTTCAACGCCCTCTTGCCCACTCGCGTCCTCGCCTGCCTTCTTGCGCGACTTTCGCCGCTTCGGCTTCCCTTCGACATCTTCCCCGTCCACCGCCTCGCCCGCTGCCGCTGCCGCCTCCTCCTTGCGCGTCCTCCGCGCGCGAACCGTCGCAATCAGCTGGTCCGCCTTCTTCTGCGCCGCCGCTCGCTCCCTCTCCGCCTTGTTCTCGACCTTGATCCGTTCCTGCTCAGCCTTCTTCCGCTCCGAGGTGACCTGCCGCTCCTCCTTCTTGATCGTAGACTGCGTCCGTTTCCAGTGCGCAATCGCGCCGTGTCTGCAGCGCGAGATGATGTCGCTCGCCTGGCCCTTCGTGAGACCGCCCGGCCGCATGATGTCGACCTCGACGTCCATGGGCTTGCCGACCCAGACGCCCGAGATCGTCGTCTTGCCGTTCTCGCGATCCTTCTTTGGGATGAGGCGGTTGATGATCATCTCCTTCTGCCGGTCGGTCGCCTCGCCTGACCGCCACTTGGCGTACCGCCCAAGACCGTACGTCTTGAACGTGCGGTGGTTCTTGAGGTACGTGTCGGCCTTGAGGAGGCACTCGCGTGGCGAGTAGCCGGTCGCGATGGTTTGGCTAAAGACGGCCTGCGACTTGCGCTCGCCGACGTTCGGGAACGAGCGGAAGATCTGCGCCATGAACCCGTGCTCCGGATGCGGCGACATCTTGACCCACCCGCTGTTCATGAGCTGCAGGATGAACACGTTGTTGCCGCAGCCGACCCAGGCGTTGCGTGACAGCCGAGCGACCGAGTTGCCGCCTTCGCCTGTCCAGCGCCGCATTTCGGGAGTGACGTTCTCGCCCGTCTTCGGGTCACGCGGGTTGGCGAGGTGCTCGACGAGGTCGAAGGCGGTCGTGAAGTGCTGGTACTGGATCGAGTGGAGTCGGCGGACGGGACTCTTCTCCTCCTCTTCCTTCTCCTCGCCCTCCTCTTCCTCCTTGTCCATCTCCTCCAATTCCTCCGTCGACTTGCCTGCGCAGACCGGCGACGGTAAGCGCAAAGAGGTTGCGAGCATCCGAGAAAGCAAAGGCAAGCTTACCGATGATCTCAGTATCCGGGTCCAGCCCAAACAGCGTCGGCGTGCACATCATCCCGCCGCTCCTCTCCGCCGAACCGAGCAAGTCGATGATCAGGCAGTCCTTCTTGTCTGTGTGAGGCGAGAGCCGCAAGCCGCGACCAATCATCTGAAGGAAGAGGTTTTGCGATTTGGTCGGGCGTGCGAGGAGGACGCAGTCGATCTCGGGAAAGTCGGCTGTGAGGAAGCTCAGGAGATTCAGCGGCTGATGGCGGCCAGATAGAGGGCGCCAGCTGCTGCGCTCGAGACGTCCACTCACCTCCTTCCGTCAAGATCCCGTAATTGATGAGCACCGGATACTCGCCGGCCCTGAAAGCGCGGTACAGCTCAGCCCGATCCGCCTGCTTGGTAGCCATCGAGACGAAGCGAGCGTCGATGCCGCGCTCGCGGAAGGCGTTGGCGAGATTGACCGAGTGCGGGACAGAGGCGGCGAAGATGAGGGTCGAGCGGCGGTCTGCGGCGGCGTCACATTGATGAGAGCGTCAGCTATCGCCGAAGCAGAAGCGGGGAACGGCAGCGCCTGCTCACCCTGCGCCTTCTCGAACCAAGCATCGATCGCAAAGTTGTTGAACTCAGACTTGTCCATAGCGTTTGCAAGACTAGAAGGCACAAAGTCGCCCGTCTGGCGCGAGACGTCGACTTCGTCGAGGTTGAGGCGGTCGCCGAGGCGGATGGTGGTGAACTGCAGTTGCGAGAGCCTGTTTGTGCGGCAGCATGAGTGCAGAATCCGCGCATCGAGGGCGATTGAGGGAGAGAGGCAGACGCACCACTTCCCGCGAATCATGTCCAGCCACTCGCCATGCCAGACGATCTTCTCAAACACCTTGCCAAGCGCGATTCCGTCCGAGCGTCCCCACGTCGCGGTGAAAGCGATGAGCGGTACTCGTGCTCTTCCGAGCGAGTCGAGCTTGAGCGGGAGGGGATCCGGGTCTGGGTCGGGGATGGGCACGGGCGAGGAGGCGGCGACGGCGGCGGCGGCGGCGGGCGAAGAAGCGACTTCGAGGATGTCGTCGACCTCTTCTTCCTCCTCCGGCAGAGGCTCGAAACCTTCCTCCGCCTCGACCTCAGCAGCAGCCGCAGCCGACTGCAGCGCGTCAACCTCATCCTTCGACGTGATCCGGCTCGCCTTGATCATCTCCTGCGCCTCACCGGTCCCGCTGACCTCGCCCTCGAAGCGCTTCTCGATCTCCGAGTCGAAGCGAGAGAGAATCTCGATGTACGAGGGCGAAGCGGCGTGGTGGGCTTCGTCGATGATGACGGCTTTGTGCCGCTCCGGAATGAACTTCTCGAGTCGTGCGCAGTCGTCTCGCGCGAGAGTCTGTAGTAGTCGAGGTCGTGAGCGCGAAGATTGGAGGGGCGGGAGAGGCAAGCTGACCTGGAAAGTCGCGACGGTGACATGCCCCAATCCGCTTCCTCTGCTGTCGCCCTGTTCGACGTCTACAACCTGTGAATGGCTCAGAAGCAACCATCAGCACTGTACGATCCTTGAATCGTGTGTCAGCCTGCAGCCCGCAGGATCATACTCACCAGATCCGGATACGCCCTTCTGATAGCCTCGCCCGTTTGCGTCGCGAGCTGGATCGAGTTGACGATCACGAGGACTTGGTCGGCACGTTCGCCAGTGACGGGGTGTATCCGCGGCGGGATGAGCGAAATGAGGTTCGTGAACATGGCTGTTTTGCCGCTGCCTGCGGAGAGGAACCGTCGACTGGGTGAGCTCTCGTCCGCAGCTTGTCATAAAGACCTCCACAGCCTAGAGCACGTGCTCCGCTTCGCGGCAGACTAACTTGCAGCACGGCGCCGAAAGATGAATGATGCGAGCCGGGAGGACTCACCTGTCGGCGAACTGACACCCAACCGGCTGTACTCTCCCTTCTTCAGCTCGTCCAACACGCTGTTGACGCATTCCTGTTGATATGGTCGCAAGTTGAACAGGTTCCGCTGCGGTTTTGAGTCGCCAGAGGATCGGGGTGTGTGCGGTGGAGATGAGGAGGGTGGTCGAGAGGCGGCTGCTGCGGTTGCGAGGTGTCTGGACGGTATGATAGGTCGTTTATAGCGGGTCTCAATTGATCGTCCGGGTCTCTGTGCTGTGTGCAAGCTGAATCGTCGCGAGAAGGCTGGCGAGGAGGCGGAGGGTAGCAGTCGTCGCGGGGACAGAGCAGGTTGGGGTAGCAGCAGTCCAGGCAGCCGGACTGGCCATCCCAAGCCCCGTACGAGCATCTCCAAGCTGCCACCGCTGTCGAGGTGAGCGGTCGATGGTCAACTCACTCCTTTGAGACTGACATCGTCCTCGCTTCCGCTCACAACGCTTTCCGGTCTATCCTGCTTGGCCTGTCAGACGTTAGAGTACGTATACACCACGACTGGGCCTTGCGATGCTTCCTGGGCCTTGTGTCGTCCTGCGGGACCTTGTGGGGCGACGTCGAGTGATGAGGGATTCGCGGGCGACGAGGCCAGCGCAGCGGTACGATGGGCATTGCGGCGGATGGAAGAGAAGGACATGCAGGGTAGCGTCGCAACGATTCGCCTCAGGAGGAGCGAGGACCGTTGGACGCGCTCGTTCGGTCCTTCCGCGCTCTCGCAAACGCCGTTCCAGCGTTTCGCCCGGCACTGACGTTGTTGTTCTATCGTTCAGCAGATCATGCGGCTGCGCTTCACGTCTGCGGCGGCGGCCGTCCTCCTCTCCGCCCTTCCCGCTTCCTTCGCGCTTCCGACACTCTCGCCTCCCTCCCAGCTTCTCTTGCGACCGTCCGCTCCTCCGATCCCGATTGTCGTGCGTCCCTGCCTTTAGAGACGTCAAGAAGCTGCCGCGGTGCTGACAGTTCATCGACTTCCTCCCGCAGATCTGGCACGGACTGGGCGACCGCTTCGACGCACCTGGCCTGCAGTCGTTGAAGGCGGACCTCGAGGCGACCGAGGGACTCGAAGGCGTCTTCGTACACATCGTGGAGGTGGGAGCAGATGGGCCGGCTGATCAGTGCGTCCTTCTCTCCGGTTGCGCTCTCCTCGCAGCGTTCGAAAGCGGAGCCAGACGGACGTCGCGTCCCATATTCCGCCTTCCGCAACACTGACGATGTCATATTCGCAGGAAAGCGACTTTCTTCGGCTCAGCCAACGCTCATGTCGCCCAAATCTGCGCCCAACTCGCCTCTCTCCCCGAAATCACCGATCCCGCTTTGAACCCCTCGCGCATGTTTGACGCGCTCGGCTTCTCGCAAGGAGGTCAGCTCTTGCGCGCGGTGATTGAGCGGTGTGATGGAGAAGGACTGGGAGGTGTCAAGGCGAGGAATCTGGTGACTGTCGGAAGTCAGCATGTGCGTCGAAATCTGTCGCGAGCCAATCAACGTTGCGGTGCGCGAGTCATCCGTCACATGCTGATCTGTGCCATGTCTGTCGACGCAGATGGGCATCTCCGCCCTTCCTCCTTGTTCACCCGGCTCCTCCCCCTTCTCTCCCTGCCGTCTCATGCACCTCTCACTCGTCCGCTCCTCCATCTACTCGCCCTGGGCACAACAAAACATCATTCCCGCGCAGTACTTCCGCGATCCAGCGCGGATTAATGAGTACCTCGCCGCGAACGAGTTCTTGAAGGATATCGACAACGAGCGGGAGGGCGATAGGCAGGTTGAGCAGGGAGAGAGGGTCGGTGGTGTCGAGGTTGAGCCGCGGAATCAGACCTACAAGGAGAACCTGATTAGCTTGAACCGCTTCGTCATGTTCCGCTTTAGGTCCGTCTCCTTGAACTCCTTTGGTTTCAAGCTGTACTGACTCGCTCGATCGCAGTCTCGAACAAACTGTCGTCCCGCCTCATTCATCACACTTCACCGTCCCTTCCCCCTCCGCCTCCAACTGCCCGCGCCCGCCTCTCCCTCCCGACCCCTCCTGCTACCCCACTCCGCTTCCCTACTCCGACCTCCCGCTCTACGCCGAAGACTACATCGGGTTGCGCAAGCTCGACAAGCGCGGTGCGGTCGTGCTGGATGTCTGCGAGGGGCCGCACATGGACATTGACGAGGAGTGCTGGCGGAAAATCTCGAGGTGGTTCGGCGAGCGAGGTTGGAAGGGAGAGGAGGGCGCAGGGCTTGCGTAACTCTCCGATGTACTCTCAGTGCGCAACAAGTCCTGTTCGAAAAGCTGTATGGCATGCGAGAGAAGCTACGAAGAGCTGTCGTTGAGAGCGACGCAGATGCAGGCTTTGTGATGCGCCGAGTACTGTGCACGATCATCGAGGCAGATCAGTCTATGCCGTCTTGTGGCGGCAGGAGAGAAAGAGCTCGAGTTCCCACGTACCTGTCGAACGGTCGTCCCGCTCGAGAGCTCCCATAATCGCGCCGTGTGGTCGGAACTCGCTGCGGAGGACAGATTGCGCGTCAGCGGCGAGCTCGCTCCGTAATATCGAGCTGCCCCGCGACGCGACGACGGCGAGCAGGGGCGGCTTCAAGAGGGAGAGCTGGACGCACCCGAAACGAGATAAGCCGAGTCCGCCGAGTACGCCATGTCCCATACCCACCGCTGATGCCCCTGCAGCACCTTCTCGAGCTGGTACCCTGTCCCGTCCGCAATCCCGCCTCGCGCATACAGGTTGTTCGGATCTGCTTGAGCGGCGAGGGCGGCGGCTTGAGGCGAGAGGATGGGCGTCCATATCTTGATGGTCGTGTCGGCGGAGCAGGTGGCGAGTTGTCTGAGCGTACTGCGTCAGTACGAGCGAGAGGAAAGAAAGGCGACGGGCGCACTTGGTATCAGGCGAGACGAGCACCCGGATGAGGTACCGCGAATGCGCTTGGAAGCGCGTCTTCGGCTGCAGATCGGTGAATGCGAGGCCAGGTTGGATGGTCCAGACGTAGACGACACCCTGAAGATGCGAGAGAAGCATGAGCGAGCGGAAGCTGCGCTGGCGAGCAACTGGAAGCGTACCTTGTGGTTCCCGCCGACGAGCGCGGAACCATCTGAGGCGATGGAGACGGATCGCATCGGTACGTCCTCTTCTGGAAGCTGTATCAAGGCGAGAAGGAGTGAGTTGCGGTTTCCATCCGTTCGAACAGCTTCTGCCATCGACATGCACTCGCCGAGAAGTACTGAAACGTAGAGCTCGACAACTCACCAGCTCGTGACTACACCGGTCACCTCCCAAGTCCCACACCTTGATCGCGCCGTTCTGGTCGCACGAGACGAGCTCGCCCTGGTTCGAGTGCAGCGCGAGGTCGTTGACGGGCGCGAAGTGAGCGTAATTTCGCTGCGGCGAGGACGTTCTGCGGAAGTTGAGGAAGTGTCAGGACACGAGCATCTGGGACTACGCGGACGGGAAGCAAAAGCTGTCGGCGAAGCGGATCTCGCGACTGACCGAACATCCCAGATCTTGACCGTCCCGTCTTCGCTCCCGCTCACCAGCCACTTCGCCTCGTTCTGCCACGCCAAACTCGTCACGTTCGCCGTGTGACCTTGCAGTGTCACGAGCTATACGAGAAACACAAGAGCGAGGTCAGCTCCTACCGTCCGCGGGGAGAGAAGACCCAACTTGTCCACGCACCGGCGCTACATTCGTACTGCTCGCCGCCGCACTCTGCGCGATGTCGTATAGCTTGACTGTACCGACGCCTGCTGCCGCGAGGAAGCGCTTGTTCGGAGAGATGGCGAGGCGGTTTGGTTGCTGCGGAGTCGCAAGCGAAGTCAGCGTCCGGCGGCTTCCAACGCGGAATGGACCAAACGCTACGTCCACGGCAGGGGAGCGAAGCGGCGAGGAGCAGAGGCAGGAATGCGGACGCACATGGTCTTGCGTCTGGATTGTTCGGCTGCAGATTCCCGACCATGCCTCCCAGTATCTGCGAGAGACAGACGAAGACTATGATCAGCGCTGACGTCTGCGAACACCGCCGTTGCTCGCAAGCGCGAGCCTCATCATTGGGGAAAAGCGAGAGTACACCGTCCAGCCTCGAACACCTCGTCGCCCTTCTGCGCGCGGAGAACCTGAGCTCACCGTATAGTCCCATCGTAGCTCCCAGTCACCAAGATTACGCTCAGTGCATCCGCAGCCGCGCTCTGCTGGACCTGCTGCTGTTGCGCCGCTTGTGGGGGAACGCCAGGCTGGGTCGCTTGAGGCGGGAGGTGGGCGGTCTGAGGAAGGTGTACGCGAGTCGGCATGGCGGATCAGTCGCGGTAATGAGCGGATGGTTCAAGGGAAATTGCTGCTGAGTGGGGAAGGACGAGGTCAGACGAGGTCAAACGAAGCAAGCAGAGACTCTGCGACGCACGCGGTGACTTTGGAAGAGATGACGAGCTTCCTGAACAGCCTCGCAAGCCGGCAAACTGGCTGTGTCGAGGAGGATGGCGGGGAAGAGTTCGCGAGAGATGAGGGGGAGAGGCGCGAGATAGGCGTCGTAAGAGCGGGAGAGGGCGGCAAGAGTGCGGCAGATAGCTCAGGCAGAGCTGATGAGCTTCTCTTCGAGCCCGTCAAGCGATGTGTGCGAGGTGAGCGTGGTGTCGAAGGGAGAGAGCGGCGACGGCGACGACGAGCGAAGCCCTAAAGCTTCATTCGAGCCTCGCCAGAACGGCAGGAATAGCTGACGACGACTCAATGCCCTTGCAACAACATACGAGATCCAACGAGCTATAGCGGCGCGAGTAAACGAGATCTCCAGTTCAGTCTTCCGCCTCTTCCGCCTCGTCTCGCGGATTCACCCACCCCCTGGAGCCCCTCCATCCTTCCTTCTGACCCACGAGGAAGGCGTGGTCGCAGATCATGTCAGCGCTCGGTCGGTTCGCGGGGTCGATCTCCAGACAGCGCATGACGAGGTCGACCGCGTCTGCAACGCTGAAAGTTGACGGCTCATCCGACGTCGACGACGAGCTAGAGGCTGATGACGACGTCGACGACGAGATCTTAGACCGCATGGCGGCATAGGCGCGAGTGTCGGAGGAGATGCCCTGCATCGCTTCGTCCGGCGACCAGAACGGGCATTCGCCTAAGCGACGACTCGAGTCAGCATAGAGGTCGGCGGGCGAGAGGTAACGCGTGCGCACCGCAGATCAAGACGTAGCCGAGGACGCCCAGCGCCCAGATGTCCTGCTCCTTGCCGCCGTACCGCGCGCCCTTGAGGACCTCGGGAGCCGCGAAGCTGCGATAGGCAGGCGAGACAATCAGTCCACGCGAAAGTGTATCAGAGAAGTGTTCGCGCACTCGAGCGTCCCGGAGAACGTGTCAAACTTGCGACCCTCCTTGACGTACGCCGCCGAGCCGAAGTCGATCAGCCGGACGTTCCCATCCGCATCGAGCGTGACGTTCTCGTCCTTGATGTCGCGGTGCACAATCTGATGTTCGTGTAGGAACCAGACTGCGTCGGCGACCTGCGAGAGGATGCGGTGGATGTCGCGTGGAGGGAGGCCGTCGGGATGGGCGTCGACGTAGTCGAAGAGGTCTTGGCCGTGCCGAGGGTGAGAGTCAGGGTCGGATGTCGGCGAGGCGGTTGCTTGCGGCATGACCTGTGGGCACAATAGAAGTCAGCCAAGGTCGATGGAAGAGAGCGGGAAGAGGACTGACGAGGAAGTAGAACTCCGAGTCCTCCCAGTAATCGAGCAGCGGGCAAATGTTCGGATGCCCAGTCTGCACAACCCCGCCATCCTTCCCGCCGGTCCACAAGTCCAGCTTGGGCGCCGAGTCCCGCCTCACTGGCGTCCCCTTCTTTGTGATCGTCCCGTTCCGCCCTCGCCGCTTCGAGAGAAAGTTGAGCCGTGGCCGAGGCTCGTAGGGGACGCGGCGGAGGTGGTCGAGGACGTGCACCTCGATCGGAATCGGGCCGAGGATCTTGTGCTTCTTCCAGCAGTCGGCGAGGATCCGTTGCTTGATCACGTACTTGATAATCAGCTCAGGCTGTGCGTACCCCATGTGAGCCAATCAGAGTAAGTCAGCGCGTCAGTTGCGAAGAGGGAAGCTCAACAACACTGCGAACGCACCCCGACAGGCTTGCCGTCCTTGCCCTTCTCCCTCGCTCTCCGCACGCTCCCGTACGCACCCTTGCCCGCCTCCTCCTCGTCGCAGACGAAGCTGCGAATGTCCCGTGCGCCCGTCACAGCCGAGTACGTCCGCGGGTCAACCGGGCCGAGCGGTTTCGTCCAGTCGAGGTCGACAGCGGCGCCGCTTCGTCCTGCTACATCCTGCGAATCGTCGCCGGAGGGAGGCGCGATGTACGGAGTAGGCGGGAGGGAGGCAGATGCGGGAGCGGTCGAAGCGAATGGGTCGCCGTCGAAGGGTGTTGCAGCGACCGAAGGCGGCGTAGCGAGTCCTGTGTCGCGCAAACTTGGCTCTCCCTCCTCGAGCGAGCGGAAGACGCTCGGAGGGAGAGGCAGGCTCGGCAGGCCATGCGGCTTGGTCGGTCGAGGCTGCGCAAGCTCGACCGTCCGGTCCGAGTCTTCCGTCGAGGCGGGAGTCGCCGTGCCATTCGTCGACGAGTCAAGCGATCGAGGTGGCGAAGTCGAGCTGAGTGAGCCGGTGGCGCTCGAGAGCGATCCGCGAGACAAGGCTGGTCGCTGGTGAGTCGACGTCGACTCAGCCGTGACGTGCGAGAGGGCGAGGGATGGGTCGCTCTTCTGCCCCTTTCGGTGCGTCGGCTCGAAGGTGTCGATCGAGGGAAGCGGATCGGTAAGAGGCGAACGAACGGGATGCGTGCCGGTGATGGACGAGATCGAGTTCGTGTTCGAATGCGAGGTGAAGCCTCCCGTCACACCCGAGCCGGTTGACGTGTAGGAGAAGGAGGACTTGTACGTCGAAGGCGCCGGTCGAGATGGGTGCGCATCGTCTTTCGGCTTGTTTGACGGCGAATTGGAGCGAGAGCGATCCGGCGGCGTGTGCGGTAGCTGGTGTCCGTGTTTGTACTTGCCGTACTTGGACAGCGAGAGCGAGAGCGCAAAGTTGTCCTCCTCGTCGTCGCTCGACGCATCGTCCTGCAGAGACGGCCACCGCTTCCAGCGCGGTTTCCGTTGCTCCTCGTCTGGCTCGGCAGCTCCAGCCTCGCCCTTCTCTGCCTCGCACTCCATCCGCCCCTTCTCTTCCCGAGCTCGCATCGAAGCCAGCTCCGACAACTCGCTCCCTAGAACCCTCCACTCCTCCGTCGTTGGCGTAGGCACGAGTCCCGAGTCCTCCAGGCCATGCGCTTCTGAGAACGGAGCGCTCAGCCCGAAGGTCTGCAGCGACAACACGCCGCCCGTCGCCGTCGCCCGCCTGGAGCTCGCTCGACTGCGGTTCCGCGACGGAGGGAGCGAGGCAGAGGCGAGGCGAGGCGAGATCTGGCTTGCACCGGCCTCGATCTCTCCTGCTGCACGCGTACCGCCTGCACCGCTACCCCAGGAGCCAGAGTAGCCCGAGGGACCCGCACCGGCGTTGGTCGAGGACGGGCCGAGCGAGAAGCCCGCGCCTGGCGAGAAAAGGCTTTGGCTTCGCGCGCTCGCAAAGTACGGCGCCGAAGCCTGTCGTCGTTTCTGCTGGATAAACTGCGCAAGGGAGGTGGATGTCGAAGGGAAGGAGGATTGGGCGGGAGTAGCTGGATCGGTCGGCGGAAGAGAGGTGACGGGCGAGGAAGTGCCCGATGACGGGCGGGACGCGTTCTGGTGGACAGACGTGGCAGGCGAAGAAGACGCGGCGGGAGACGCAGGGTCGGACTCGACGGTCGGGAGGACGTTCAAGGCGGCGATGGCAGAAGGAAAGGTCGACCGCCTGTCCTTGATGCTTTTGGACGACGTGCTCCGCGACATGCCCCCCGCTGCGCCGTCCGCACTGGCACTCACTCTCCCTCGTCCGTCTGCGCTCCGTTCGTCTGCGTCGGACCCATCCTCGCTCGACTCGATCGCCTCTCCGCGTCGTCGTTCGACGCTGGCCGTACTTCCGCCTGTACTCCGCCTCTCCCGCGCGCGGTCCCGCGAGCCTGATGCGAATGGCAGGGGTGTCGTCGGCGTCACGGGTGAGAGAGCGAGGGAGGCCAGAGTCGCGATCTGAGAGGATGATCGGCTGTGTTGTCGAGAGAGTGGGGCGAAGGACGGTCGACGAGGCGCTTCGGCCGGCGGTGGAGGAGGAGGGGACATGCTGGCGACGAAAGGCTCGCTTTGCAAGCGCAGGTAGCCTTCAGAGAGCCGTGAAGGCGATCGAGAGGGGGTGCTGTTGCGGGCGAGTGGGAAGATCTCGTCAGCTGGCGTTCGCCGGGCCAAGTTCGGCTGGTTCGTGGTGCAGCACGTCTTCTGTCCAGCTCCAAGTGTCATCCGACCTCGAGAAGCCTCGCCGCCGCCTCGCCGGTACGTCCGTGGTCGGTCCTGCTCGACCCCCTTCTCGCCGGCCACGACGCCCTTGAAAGCGTAGCCTGACGTACTTGATGTTGCTAGACCTCCTCGATAAGCCGTCTCACGCTAGCAGCAAGTTCCGTCTAGGTCGTCGTCGTCCAGTTGTTCGCTGTTCGATGTTCGCAGATCTCGGTGAAATCAAGCCGTCTTGACAACGCTCTTGCAGGAGCACTGCATTCGTCGGCGACTGTGTCGAGCTAGCTTGGTCGACTGGACAGGCGCGCTGAGCCGATGAGCAGAGTCGAGCGGGCGGTTCGTGAGAGAGCGAGGTCCAGCGACTTGCGAACTGACAAGAGTCGCAGTGAATGAATAGACCACTATCAAGCTGGGTGCGTCGCAGTCAATACGTTCTATGCATTGCGGAGACGTATAAAGACGAAGGAAGACCACCGCGTCTACAGTTTCCCCTCGACCCGCTCCGACGTCCTCGTCTCTTTCGGCGCGGCCGTCGGCAGGTTCTTGTACGCGTCCGACTTGGTCGCGCTGATCTCGAGGCCCGTTGAGTCGTCGATACCGTCTTCGGCGATTTCCTCTGCGGGAAGAAGGGAGGTGAGCGCGTTTCTTCTCGAGGAGCACGGGAAGAGAGGCACGCACCGACGAAGGAAAAGTCCCAGCGGCGCTGTAAGCAACCCGAAGTTGAAATTAGCCACAGAACTCCGATCCTGCACAGTGGACGAAGACGCGACAGGGTGGAACAGGGCGACTCACCTCCTCGCCGCGCTTCATGAAGTCAGTCCTGCCGTCCCACTCCCTCCTCCACCTCACCGCGCCCTCCGCACTCCCCTCCCCGTCCCTCACAAACTTGCTACAAGCGCAAGTCGCAGCACCAACAACCAACCTCTCCTCGTCCCTCCACAACCCCAATTCCTCCACCTCTCCCGGCTCAGGCTCTCTCCCGCCCTCTTTGCCTGGCACGCGCAGGACACTTGGGTCGTCCAAGTCGCCTGCCAAGGCGCGACAGAGACCGATCTTGGTCGCTGCGTGGCTGAAGACAATCACCTTTCGCACGCCGCGCGCGGAGAGGGCGGTGGTGAGGCGCTGGGAGAAGGCGAGTGTGCGCGCGTGGAGAGCGCGCATGGACTCGCCTACTCGGGGAGGGGTAAGGAGGGGAGTCCATGGAGAGTAGGGCGTGAGAGAGGTGGAAGAGGAGGAGGAGGGCGAGGCGGCCGAGTCGTCGACGAGGGGGAAGTAGTCTTTGAGGAACGAGGGCGAGGCGAGCGCTGGGTGCAGGCCGCGTCGGACGGGGAGGTACCATTCGGCTGTGTATGAGCGAGAGGGAGTCAGCCTCCACTGCGACAACGTACATACCGGGGAAAGCCACGAGGGCTCGTCCGCTAGCAAGCCTCGAGCAGTACGACCGGACTCACCCAGTCCTGGCTCGATGAAGATAGGTACACCGAGCGCTTCTGCTGTTGGTGTCGCCGTCTGGACGCAGCGGTAGAGGGGGCTGCGGGAGAGACTCGTCCGATGTCAGCGAGCCTCCGTTCTGCGGATTCAGCAGGGCACATGGAGCGACGCAGCCGCTCAGGGTCCCACAAGCAGCAAACGAAAGCCCACTCACGAACTCAACACCACGACCCCCTCCTCCCTCGCCTGTCCCTCCCTCTCAATCCCCAACTCGCGCTTCAAGAACCCCGCCAACTCTTTCGCCTGATCCACCCCATGCGCCGACAAAGGCGGGTCGCGCGGAATGCCGGTCGGTGATGCCCAGGTTTGGGTCTCCCAGGAGAGTCTGAGGGAGATGAGGTCAGTTCAGCGGGAGGGGCGGGCTGAGAGGAAAGAGGACGCACCGGAAGCCGTGTCTGCAGACGTAGATCGCTTCGAGTGTCATGCTGGCGGCGTTGCGAGCGAGTGTGAGGCGGAAGAGGTGCCGAGGAGTTGGTTGCCGGGCGAGGAGGGGAGGGGAGAGCTGAGTGGATGTGGGAGGGCGTTCAGGTAGCAGTCTAGCGTCTCGTGAGCTCTGTATAATATGTAGCAAGTCCAGCAAGCGAGGAGCGCAGAGCGAGTGAAGGAGAGGAAGCCAAGGGACGAGGAGGAGGAAGCGGGTGAGCCGGTACGCTCGAAGGGCGCATCTGGGCCTTGGAGAGGAACACGGAGCAGTCTTCAAGCTCAAGAAAGCGACGAGGAAGCGAAAGAAGCAGTCGTGAGGGAGCGAGCCCTCCCAAAAGAGACCTTCGCAACTCGCTCGCGACGACCATGGCGAAGTAGGCAGCAACCAGCTGCATTTCCGACGTTCGATGCGTCGCATATGATACTCAGATGACCGTCCAATAAGTAGAAACGAACGAAAGACCGGAAGGCTCGAAGGAGGAGGAGAAGGGTATCGAGGAGGGGAGCGTCGCCGCCTCACATAGCGCCCTTGATGAGGTTCCACGCAGACGGTCCAATCGCCGCAATGTACTCGGGCGTACCAGGCTGGGTCGAGACGCCAAGCGTCTGGTTGCACTGGTCGAGCTTGAGCGTGCCGTTGAACGCGGAGTCGAGGTAGTTGTAGGCGTCGGCGGTCCAGACGACGGCCGCGACGGTGTGGTTGAAGCCCGGAGCGGACTCGAAGAGGATCTTGGCGCCGCGATCGCACTGCGACTTGACGTACGCCGGGACGGGCTTGTCTGCGGGCGGAGGAGAGAGTCAGCTTCCGCGAGTTCGACGAGGGCTGGACTGGTCCCGCCACGCACACGAGACGATGTTGTCGGTGATCGAGTGGTACATGAAGGTGGGGATGTGGACGACACCGTCGGTTGTCGCAGCAGGCGAGATGTCCTGCTGGACGGGGTTTCCGAGCAAGCCGAGGTTCGTGTACTTGGCGGCAGTCGACATGTTGAGCGTCTGGCGTCCGTAGCGGAAGAACGAGTAGAAGCTCTGGTTGTACAGGACGGGAGCGAGCTGGGTGTTGCACAGCGAGCGGGCGGCCTTGAGCGCGGCGGTGCCGTTCGGGAAGAGCTCGCGCTTAAAAAAGTCGTCCAGCTCGGGGTAGGCGTTGGCGAGACCGGTCAAGGCGCCCCAGGCAAGGTAGGCGCCAGGGCTGCCGTCTGCGCGAAGGTACGATCGAGGTGATGGAGAGGTCTCGTCAGTTGCTGGGATTTCGGCGAAGCGAGATCACCGAACGCACTGAGGAGGTCGAGTGTCGAGAACGAGTCGACAGGCGTGCCACCGTACGCGGCAGCGACAACGTTCAATCCCTTTCCATAAGTCGAGAGGAACTGGTTCGCCCAGGCACTGGCGTGCGCTCCGCCCGAGTAGCCGTGGAGGACAGCCTTGTAGCCGTCCGTCTTGGGGAGGATGTTGGGGAAGTTGAGCATGGCGCGGAGACCGTCGATGACGCCGAAGGCCTCCTGGACGCCGGCGATGTAGGCGGCCTTGGGCCCTTCGTGGTCCGGCACGGCAACGTACCATCCCTTGTACAAGCCGGCAAAGACGTCGATAGCGACGGCGGAGAGGATAAAGTCGGTCGCGTTCGAGCCGCCCCCGTTCTGCAAGGCGTACGTGACCTCGCAGTCGCGGCAGGCAGAGTCGATCGGCGCGGCGAGGACCATGATGCGAGGGGGCGACGCGGGCTTCAAGGGGGCGTAGAGGGTCGCGGCCGTGACGGCATCCTCGCCCGTCGCGAGGGTCGTCTTGTCTGCGAAGGTGGACGGACGACTTTGGGTCAATTCTGGGCTTCGAAGACCGCACAATCGCCCGCACTCACAGAGGACCTGATACGCCGCCGACGCCTCCGAGTCAAAGGGCGTCCAGACGGGACGAGCCTTGAAGACCTGGCCGTTGTCGGCGCGCTGGAAACCGTTTGGGGCCTGGTAGAACGGGTCCTGCGAGGGCGGGGTGGTCGTGCCGGCGGGCTGGAGTGCAAGGTTGCGCTTCGAGAGCGGCGAAGCAGACGCAGCGGTCGCCGCGAGAGCGAGGGCGAGGAGAGGAGTGCGCATGTTCAGCGACGGGGGGAGACGAGGGGCGGGCGAGGAGAGACGGTTCGAGCAGGCTCAAGATGCGAGTCTTTGACAAGTTCCTGTGTCGCTGGAGAACTTCAGCGAGAGAAAGAGAGAGAGAGAGAGAGCGAGATGCGGAGGAGAGGAAGGTGCCCCGCAACATTGCTCCGGGGCGACAAAGCGGACGCCGGACATTTCTCGCCAGCGACGCCTGCTCACGCGGTGTGCAGCAGCCAAATCAAGACTCGTAAAACGGCACCGTCGTCGGCTCACGAGAGCTGATCCGGCGACGAGGCCGACGGAGAGAGACGTGCCGCGAGCAGCGATCGCAGCGGAGCGACGGCGGCGGCGGAGATGCTTCGTTCAGCATGCCGTCTGTGGCCAGGAAGAGCAGGCAGAGCCACGCTAGGATCGCACGGAAAGCGGGAAAGGAAAACGCACCCCGAACCGCAAACCGCTCGATCCGCCCACGCGCCGACGAGGGTGAAAAGAGGCAAGCGTTGCAGGGGCAGAGGCAAAGACAACAAGCGACAGAGCGACAAACCCGAGAGAGAACAAAACACAACCGAGAACCGGAAACAAGCGCACGCCCTCAGTACCCGAACTGATCCCGCCAGTTCTCGCCATAGTCGCGCTTCATCCGCTCGTTCATCTGGTCAATGTCGGCCTGCACCTCGGCGACCGTCTTCTTCTCGCTCGACCCGGTGCGAGCCATGTCGAGCGAAGGTCGTCCCACAGGGCCGCGAGCTCCGGCTGCCCGCTGCCGCTGCCGCTGCTCGAGGAGGCGGATTGTCGTCGTCCGAGTCGAGCGTCAAGTCGAGCACCTCGTTCGCACGACTCGCGAGACCGTTCGCACTCGCCGACGAAGCGGGCGTGCCCGTTCCCGACGCAGTCGTCGGCGCCGTCCCGCTCACCCTCGACCGCTTCGCAGGACGCTCGTCGTCCTCGTCCGTGTCCGAGTCGAGCGTGAGCGCCTCGCTCGCCATAGCCGACGACGCGCGTGCCTTGCCCTTCCCGTTAGCGACGCCGTTGAGCGAGTTGAGCTTGCCAGGATCGGGCGCCGTGACGGGCGTGTTGCGACCAGAGCCGGCGGCAGAGGCGGGCGCCGTCCGAGGCTTCGCCGTGCCGTGCTTGTTGTCGTCCGAGCGCCACGTGCCGTCGGGCTCGACCGTCACCGACTCGACAGACGACGGGCAGATCTTGAGGATGTCCTCGAAGTAGCTGCCAACGGGGGACAACCCGTCAGCTTGAAACCTCGGTCAGGAGGAGCGAGCGAACGCACCCGTCGACAACGATGTCGTCCACCTTGAGGGTCTTGTTGCAGATCGGACACTGCCACTGCGGCGTCTGCTCGTTCATCTCGAACCAGATCGACGCGTCGAAGCAGGCGATGTGGCTGCAGTGTGCCGAGCGGATCGGGATCGCTATCCGCAGGAACGAGAGCTACCAAAGGAGCGTTGTGAGCGAGACGAGGCACGGAGAAAGCGGAGGAAGGGAAGCGTACGGGATCCTTGAGGTCGAGGCGGAACGAGCTGGCTTCGACGTCCTCGTCCGAGTTCAGGTCGACGACTGTGCGGCGAGCCGAGCGTCAGCGAAGCACTACAAAGGAAGATCTCGGCGCCACTCACTGCTCTTGATGACGTCCTCCTTCGACTTGGTCTTGCCCGACTTGACCTTTCCGACGACCGTTTCGACGGGCGTGTACTCGACGAGGTAGCAGACGAGGAAGTACAGTTTCTCCGTGTTGATGTAGATGACTTCGACGCGGTTCGTCGATCCCGCCGTCGTCAGCACGGTCGCGCCCTTGCCCGCACTGAGGTTGACAGGCGGCGCCGTCCCAGGCTGCTTCTTGATGCCCTTCGTGTTCGCCGGAACCGTCACTCCGTTCAGCTTGATCTCGCACGTCCCGGGGAACTCGATCGGCGCAGGGAACTGGTTCGCCGTCGGCCGGTGCAGGTTCCAGTTGACGTCGGACGTGCAGTAGAGGCGAACTTGGTACTGCGGGTTCGAGGGCGACTCCTTCGCCTTGGCGAGGAGCGCACGCTGCGCCTCGGTGAAGGTGAACGAGCACGTGCCGACTTTGCGGTCGCCCTGCGGGGCCTTGGTGAGCGTGACGACGGTCGAGAGCGCCTTGTCGATGCGGTAGAAAGGCGAAGGGCGGAACTTGATCGGGATCTCCTCGAGACGCTGATTCTGCCACGAGCCGGACCCGCTCGCTCCTGCGCCGCCGCTGCCCGCACCGAACTTGGGCGGAGGAAGCCTGTTCGAGACGCCCGCGCCGTACGCCGCGCCGTATCCCGCTCCGGAAGCGCCGTACCCTGGGGAGCTTCCCGCACTCCCGGCGCCGTAGTCGTTCCCGCCTGCGTACCCGTTCGCGCCGAGCCCGCTCCCGCCGGCGCCGCCGCCGGTGTAGACCCACGTCCCGCGTGATCCGCCGCCGGCGCCACCCGTCGTGGGCGAGCTGTAGGGCGCCGTGCTGGAAGAAGTCGGCGGTGCAGGGTCATGAGCGGGCGTGCGTGAGGTGGAAGTGGACGACGACGACGCGGACGAGCGCCGCCGGTGAGAGGGAACGTACGACGATGCGGCTTCGCTGATCAGCCGCTTGCACGTGTAGAAGCGCGTCTTGTCGGGGCGGCTGTACTCGCTCACGACGACGTCGAGGAGGGACTGGTACTGTGTGAGGATGCGAAAGGACGATCAGGTCCTGCGAGACTGGTGGGGAGCGCTGACCGACTTACGAGGTCGTTCTTCTTGCCCGTCACCCGCAGGTTGGTGAACAGCTTGTTGTTGATGCTGCGAATCGCGTTCTTGAGCCGGTCGACCGTCATGTACTGGAGGTCGCGGGTAGCCTCGGCGTACATCTGCGCGAGTCGAGTTGGAGTGTGAGTTCCGACGGATCGTCGCGAAGTGTCGTTTCTCCGACTCACCGCGCTGTCGGACGACATGCCGGGCGCTGGAGGCTCGAACTTGCGCTGGTCTCGAAGCTGGGCTTCGCAGGGAGGCGAGTCTTGACGGGGGAAGCTGGCCGGCGGTTCGTAGCGAGCAGCGACGGATGCAGTCGAGCTAGGTCTGCTGGAAGCGGCGGACGCGACAGTCGGTGAGGGAGAGATGGAAAGCGAAGGCGAGGGCTGTTGGCGAGGCGGAACTTGGACGCGGGGATCGGCGGCGGGCTGGGTGACAGTGACGGTGGCGCGTGGAGGAAGCGGAGCGCCGGGACGAGGTGGAGGAGCGTAGGGCGAGAAGGCGTAGGGGTAAGGATTCGGCGGAAGTCCGTAGATAGGCGGGTGCGGCGGGGCGTGGTGCGTGTAGATGACGCTGCCTGGCGGGGCTGGCGGGGCGGGGTAGGCGTATTGAACTGGTAGACCGGTTCTTGGATCGATGGAGGGGTAGACAGGCCAGTTGCCGTTCATGCAAAAAGGGCGCGAGGGACGAGGCGAAGGGAGCTGTGGGAACGACGTGCAAGGTCAGCCGGTCAGCGCTGCTCGTTCGAGTGCGTCTGGCTTGAAGGTCTGCTCGCCCTGCGTCCCACCAGCCCGGCCTGCCGCCTCAATCCCTCATCACCGTTCGAGAGGAGGAGATGGAGCGGTGTGCGTTCCCTGACAACGCCGCACGGCCAGGTCAGGGCAGCAATACTCCCGAAGCACATTCACGCTCCACCAGACGCGCTCCACAGATAACGGACCTCGCCTGGCCCGTTGACATCGCGCCACCACCCTAGCGAAGAGGTCCGACCGGCCACGACTTGTCCAGAGCACGTGTATGACCAGCCAGGCCGACTCAGTGAGACTGTACGCACCCCTCTGTGGTACCGATCAAGCCCTGCGTCGAGAGAAGCAGCGACCGCGACGGCCTAGTGGGGACAGAGCTGGAGAGCCACGGCGACAAGTCGAGAGCGTGTCGTTCGAAGCTGCAGGCTGCGAGAGGGTGCTGCCCTAGCCAGCGAGCCAATCCAGGCGGCGTACTGAGCCGTGCGAGCGGTGGTGTCGAGCCAACCCTCTCCCGCTCGCTTCTCTCGCCTGAACTTGTCACTGCTCTCCCCTCGTGCGCGCTTGCTGGTGCTGACAAGTCGCGCAGCTGCTGATAGACCGCTTGCGACTCGGCTACAGGCGCTCCCTGCTCGTTTCGGCCTTGTCCTGTGCCCTGAAGTTCTCCCAGGCCGAATCGAAGGCGATCCTCTGAAGGAGGAGCACCACCGCTTGCTGGGACGGCGTTGCTTGCACAGAGCCATCCACAGCATACTCGACAACCGCACGCAGACGCCAGCAGCGCATCACGGCGCGAGGTGACGGGATTCACGCCGATCCTCCGTTCGGGACGCTCCCTCGTCGCTCGCTTGCACCATCGCAGTTCCGTACCGCCGCACCTTCGACCTCAGCACGACTGCCAGGAGCACGAACGGCCCACATGCTCGCGCGTGCAAGGTCAACGTCCTCGCAGTCCGTCCCATCTTCCCTCCCGCTTGCACGAGCTGCCCACTGACCGCCTGCACCTTCGCTCCCGCAGGAGCTCGCCGACCGGTACGATGCCCAGCAAGCCCGGAGTGCCCGCAGAAGACAGCCCGCCGCCGCCGTACTCGTCGCCGTCGTCCCAGTCGAGCGAAGACGCCCAACCTCCCGGAGTTCGTCGTGCCGCCTCGTCCGCACGGGTCGCGCGCCCTACCTACGACGACAGCGACGGTCTCTCCGAGCTTACGGTGTCTTCTGACGGAAGGCAGCCGAGCACGAGGCGTTCAGTCGCGCATCTTGCGGTCGTGACTGCGCATCCCGCTCCTGCTCCCGCTCATGCTGCAGACCCACACTCCTTCACGAACAGTGCCCCTTCCCTGGCACATCCCCACATTCCTTCGCAGTATCTGTATAGCTACCCCGCTTCTGGCTCATACCCTTCCCAGGCTTCGTTCGAGGCGCACCAGCACGCTTACGGCCGTTCGACCGCGAGTGCGTACCCTTACTCGACCGCCCCGACTCCGTCGACCTCGTCTTCGGCGTACTACGGTACCGAGTACCCCATCACGCATTCGCCGAGTCCGCCCATCGCCGTCGACCCGACCTCAACCTCGCCCGCCTGGCCGCCCGTCTCGCTCTCGCCAGCCGTGCCGTCGGGCTTCACGACCCTCGACGCCGGCCTCGCCGCCCTCTCGCTGACGCACTCGCCGCAGGGAAGCCCGCACGACGCCTACCACCCGCACTTGTCCGGCTCGCCCGACGCTTTCGCCCACTACGCTCACGCCTACCCGGCTTCCTACCCGTACTCGGCCCCGCCGTACCCGCAGCAAGGGTTCTTCTACCCTCCGCCGCACACGCAGGCGCACGCTCAGCCGTCGATGCCGTCGTACGCGCCAAACGGGTTCGCCGCCGCCGCTTATCCGTACAGCTCGACCTCGCTCGTCCCGCCGCCCTCGCACTCGCCCGACCTCGCTCGCCCCCGCACGCGCGGAGGCAGCATGTCCCCGCTCAGCGCGCAGCACATGGTCGCCACCGCCAGCCACGACTCGAATGACGAGTCCAAGTGGAGTCCGTTCAGGCGCAGCATCGAGGAGGGCGAGCACCCGATGAGTCGCGGGACGTGCAAGTTCTTCAACCCGGGCATTGTGCGTCCGTTGAGCGGGCAGTGGTGAGGCAGAGCTGACTTTCGCTCGTCCGCAGGGATTCGGCTACATCGTCGACGACAGGGCTGAAGAGCTCGGTACCGATGGTGCGCGAACGAGCTCGTTTTCTTCTCAAGGGCTGCATGCTGACTGCGTGACTCGCGGGCCCCGCGCAGTCTTCGTCCACTACACCGGCATCGACCTTCCTCGCGGCTTCCGCTGCCTCTCGCAAGGCGAACGCGTGAGTCGTCGGCCCCCATCTCAGCGCCGTACTGCTCGCTGAACTGCAGCTGATGTACGTGGGCGCCCGCCTTACAGGTCGAGTATGTCCTGACCAAGAACATGCGCAAGAACCGCATCCAGGCTCTCCGCGTCACGGGCGAGAACGGTGCGTCCCTTCCCGGCTCTCCCTCATCGATACCTCCACTGACGACTATCACCCGCGCAGGCATGCCCCTCATCGGGCTCACCGGCAACCCCCAGCACGTCCGCACGATCCAGCGCACCCGCCGCCCGCGCTCGAACGGCGACCCCTCCTCGCTCTCGGACTGATTCACTCTCGCCACTCACTCGCTTTCGCATCGACCAAAAGATTCCTCCGCGACTCGATTTACCCCAGTGACATCGCTTGATACCAACGCCTCATCGCCACTCTTTGCATTCTCTTCGAACTCGACCTCGTCGCCCCAACCTCACTGTTTTTGCAGTCCCACGCATCTCGCCAGTCGTTGCATTCCATCACTCGTTTCTTGCAATCCATCGCAACTCACGCAGCAAATGCCAGACTCGTGCCGTCCCTTCCTACCGTCGTTGTCCTTCGCTCTCCCCCCTTCGTGAGCATGCTCTCCTTTCGTGCAGATAACCGTCTCTCGCCTTGAAGAGAAGCAGGAGGGAAAGGTGTCAAACAGCTTCGTTTCGTTTCGAGGGTATACAATTGTCCTCTCCTCTGTCCGCCCCAAGTCCAGGTGTCACAATGCGCCCCTTCCCTCGCCCGCGCTCACTCGACCTTCCTCCGCTTCGCATCAGGCGAAACACCCGTCACCGGTTTCTCTCGCCCGTTCGGTGTTGTTGTTGAGGAGCTGGACGGAGGAGACGAAGGAGGGTGGGTCAACGAACTGTTCATTCCGAATTCTGGGAGTCTGGGGTCTGGGTCTGGGTCTAGAGTTGCGAGGATGGGGCCGCGTGTAGGGTTCTACGAGGAAGAGAAAGAGTGTATCGTGCGAGAGGGGGAGAGAGAGAGGGGAGGGGAGAGGGGTCGGGGCCTCACTTCTGCGCGGCAAAGTACTCCTTGCTCGCCTTGGGGTCAGGCTTGATCGTCGCGCTCTTCGACTCGGGGTCCCAGTTGGCAGGGCACACTTCGCCGTGCTCGTCCGTGAACTGGAACGCCTTGATCAGCCGCAGAGTCTCGTCGACCGATCGCCCGACGGGGAGGTCGTTGATCGTGATTTGGCGGAGGGTGCCCTTGGGGTCGATGAGGAAGAGGCCGCGGAGGGCGACGCCGGCGTCCTGCACGCGGGCGAGTCAGTGTCCCGCGACACAGACCTCGAAAAGTGCCGGCCACACACGCACCTCGAGGAGCACGCCGTAATCGCGGCTGATCTTCATGCTCTTGTCGGCGACGAGCTTGAGCTTCAACTCGGGCCCGAGACCGCCCTCGTTGCGGTTCGTGTTGGCCCACGCGAGGTGCGAGTACTCCGAGTCGGTCGAGACGGCGAGGACTTCGGTGTTGAGCGCGGAGAAGTCCGAGAGGCGCTCGTTGAAGGCGAGGATCTCGGTCGGGCAGACAAAGGTGACTATCAGCGGGGGAGTGGAGATCGGGGAGGTCGGCGGGAGTGTGGGCGGTGGGAGGGTCGGGAGGGTCGGTAACGAGTGCGCAAATGAGGAAGGCCAGGGAGATCAAAGGGGGCAAGACGAGCAAAGAGAGAGGAGCGGAGAGGGAAGAGGGAAGGGAGGAGCAGGTCAGCTTCGGCACTCCCGCCGACGGACGAAGACGCTGCGCCACGCACAGTCGAGCGGGTAGAAGAAGAGGACGACCCATTTGCCCTTGTACTGCTCGAGCTTGACGGTCTGCGCGAGGGACAGATTAGCCACGGTGTCCCTCTCGTCAACCTCGCCACGCTCGACGATGGGGGCGAGAGTCTACGCAAACGCACCTCGAAGAAACCGTCGACGACTGCGGTTGCCTCAAAGGCGGGCGCGGGCTGCTGGACACGGGCGACCATGGCTGTGCTGTGCGGTGAGCGAGCGGTGGGAGCGGACGAGCGACGTGGGAGAGAGAAGTGGCAGTTGTCAGCGGTGGCTCGTCGAGTGTCTGCGATAGACTGTGGCTGTCTCCTGCACTTACTTTGGGGACTTGGCGAGAGAGGGTGAGGGAGAGAGAGGAAGCGGGCGAGAAGTGGCTCGGAAGTCGGTCGAATACGCCGACAGGGGGACAGTATGAGTAATTCACTCGCTCGTTGGCATCCAGACCAAATCGCCAAGTGAAACTCGATCAAGCGGGACGACGAGGAGGAGAACACCTTCAACCGCTTGCACTCGCTTCGAAGGCTTGCCTGTGCTGCAGTGACTGCTACGGATCCACTGAGTCGTGCCAGCGTCGCCCAACTCGCTTCCATTGCTCCCCTCCACTCGACTTGCGCAACCATGTCCTCCCCTCCCATTCCCGCCGACGACGCACCGCATATCTCCGAGGCGGAACAGAAGAAGCTCGATGCGGAGCAGGCCGATCGCGAGAGGCGCGAGCAGGAGGGTGAGTCTGCGAGATCCGCTTCGAGTCTCGACGAAAGGACGAGGAGAAGGAGTGGGATGGGAGGACGTCTGCTGGGCGGGCGAGAGGTGCAGACGGGCAGTGTTTTGGATAGCGAGGACAACCGATTGGGGCGCGAGCTGTTCTGTCGCTTCGAGTCTGCTCTCTTTTCGCTGGCTGGAGACGAGGCAGGCCCTCCTCGGCTGTCAGTTGGGCGCCACACATCAACCAGCGAAACGTCCTGCCACTGTCGCGCAACTCACCCGACTGATCCGCGTTCACTCTCGCGCAGCCCTCCCCTACAAATGGCGCCAGACCCTTACAGATCTCACCATCACCCTCCCCGTCCCGCCCGGCACGCGCGGAAAACAGCTCGACGTCCAGATCAAGAAGAAGCATGTGCGCGTTGGGCTGAAGGGACTGGAACCCGTGCTGGAGGGAGAGTTGTTCAGGGAGGTCAAGGTCGATGAGAGTACTTGGACGTTGGGTGCGCTGGCTTCCCTCTAGGCAGACGTGCGCTTCCCTCCGAGCCTGGCGCTCTGGACGTCGCGCTGCACGTGCTTGCGGACGGGAAGTCCCGACTGACGGCTTACTGGCACGCAGACGACTCCTCCGAACTCACCCTCTCGCTCGAGAAAGTCTCGAACCAATCCTGGTGGCCTCACGTCGTCCTCTCGGCCCCCAAAATCGACACGACCAAGATCCAGCCCGAGAACTCGAAATTGAGCGAGTTGGATGGCGAGACGAGGGCCATGGTCGAGAAGATGATGGTGCGTTGCAGCCAGAGAGTTAGCTTGCGGATGTGAGTGGGATGGGCTGACTCGACTTGTCCGGCGTTGGACGCACAGTTCGACAACCAGCAAAAGGTGTGTCTCTCCACCTCTCTCCCCCCTCTTCCCCTCGCACAAGTCGCGCTTCTCGCCAGCTCTTCTCCCGCTCTCCTCGCGCGCTCTCATACTGACTTGCCCCGCTCGTTCGCCCTTCGCAGCAGATGGGCAAACCCACCTCGGACGAACTCCGAAAACAAGAGGTCCGCCTCTCCCTTTCCCGTATTCCCTTCCTCGCTGTTCCCTTCTCCCTCTCCAGTAAAAGAGGAGAAGCGGGGCTGACCACATCGTGCGGGCGCGCGCAGATGCTCCGCAAGTTCCAGGAACAACATCCCGAGATGGACTTTTCCAAGGCCAAGATCGGCTGAGCGGCGCGAAGTCTGGCGGGCGTGCGAGGCGGAAATGTGCGAGGGGGGCAGAGTGGTGGAAGGGAGGAGGTAGAGGAGGGGCGAGGGGGAGTGTTGTACGAACATGAGGATCGCAAGTTGCCTTCAGATCCGCGGTTCCGAGGTCTTCTGCCAGTCGGTTGTGCCCGGGAGAGAGGCAGCGTGCCGCGCGTGGTCGTAGAGATGACTTCATAGGGCGAGTGAGCCCAGAGAATCGGGTCAGCGTTGTTGGAGGAAGATGGGAAGGAACCGCCGCAGGGAAGAGGCGAAAGCGCAATCGGCGGGACGTACTCGAGCGGGTCATCATTCGTGCAGTCAACGCACGAGCTCGCTCAGCTGGTTGCGGTAGCAGCAGGAAACGACGCCGCGCTGACTCGACAGCTTTGAAAGCAGGAGACGGGCGGAGAGGAGCGGCAGCATTGAGGCTCGTCTGACGGCTTTGCCGGGAGCTCATGCAGCAGGAGAGCACAGTGGTCGGCCTCGCGAGCGCAGCGTAGTCGAAGCGAGGCCGGGTCAGCAGGATTGACGAGCGAGAAAGACGGATCTGGGGTTCTTCGTTGGGTGAGACGTGGCGGAAGCAAGCCGGCCCAGTCACGTCAGGCCTAGTACGCGCTCGTCAGCCTCTAGGAGAGGCGGAAAGGCTGAATCCCTTCGTTTGGCGGGTTGGAAGTGGGCGCGAGGAGGAAAAAGTCGCCAGTCGAGCGGGTTCAAGGCGAAGCACTTGACAAGTCTGTTCCGTTCGACGGACGGCCACCTCTTTTCCTCTTTCCCTCAATCCCTGTCCTCATCGGATGGGTCGCGCGAGACGGGTCGTGGCCAAGTGCGAGGAAAGGGGAGGGCGAGGATGGCGTCGAGGGCGAGGGGAAGAGCGCGACGAGGTTGAGCGACCAGCCGGGGAGCAGCTACCCAGTGAGCATCGTCTAGTGCAGTCGAGCAGTGTGAAGGAGTGAGAGAGGGAGGGAGCGAGGTTTGTAATGGCTGATTACAAGTTGAATACAATCGAGTTTAATGTTGCGCGCCGGGTGGCTCGTGCTGGCGGACGGCGACGAGGGCTCTCCTCCTCGCGAGTCGACCAACCAACCAGCGCCAGCCATGGGTGTGCGTGCCACACACTCTCTCAGACTAGACGCACACTGACGAGCCACCCACGCCACGCAGTTCCGCCACAACAAGCGAGTCGACCCGTCCTCGTCCTCGAAATCTTCGGCACCGCCCAGCTCGAACGGAGAACGGGGCTGGGTGGACTACGGGGCACACAGGGCTGACCGTGTTGCTCGGAAACAGCGTCTTGCACCGCAACCACTTCCGCAAGGACTGGCAGTCGCGCGTCAAGACTTGGTTCGACCAGCCCGGCAAGAAGCACTCGCGCCGCGTCGCTCGCCAGGAGAAGGCTGCCAAGGCCGGCCTTAGGTGCGTCAGCCGTTCACTTGAGGTGTCGGGGCGCTGGGAGCGAGGCGGGACGGGGTGTTGCGAGCCGTTCGTTGGGTCCGTCGAGCTGACCGTGTTGCTTCCCTCGGTTCTCCCCTTTCTCTCCCCTCTTTCGATTCGCCTTTTACCCTTCCCTGCGACACTCGACTCGGCACACTCGACTCGACTCGGTTTGCGCGGCTGGAACGGATGTTGGTGTGACGGTCGTGGTGCTCGCGGTGGACTCGCACTCGTGGTGGAAATGCGTGACGGTGCTCGCTCGGTGTGCGGACGGTCACGGCGACTCTGTGGTGGTGCTGGACGTCGTGTGTGCGGGACCTCGTGACTGCGCAGGCCGACCGAGCTCCTCCGCCCGGCGGTTCGTCCCCCCACGATCCGCTACAACCGCAAGCTCCGTGCCGGCCGTGGCTTCACCAAGGCCGAGCTCAAGGCCGCCGGTATCCGCGCCAAGGAGGCCCTCTCGATCGGCATCCCCGTCGACCACCGCCGCCGCAACCGCTCCGAGGAGGGCCTCAAGCTCAACGTCGAGCGCCTCGAGGCCTACAAGGCCCGCCTCGTCGTCTTCCCCAAGAAGGCCGGCAAGGTCAAGAAGGGTGACACCGAGGTGCGTCCGCTCGGAGTGTTCTGTGGGTTGAGCGAGTCGCTGACGGCTTCCGTTTCCCTTCGCCCCGCCCCGCCCCGCCCTTCCGACTGCCTTTCCTTCGACACTCGTTCCACTCGCTCCACGAACCCATCCACGACTTTGCCACTGCGCAGGGCGCCGACAAGTCGACTCCCGCCGTCAAGTCGGCCCAGGCTGCGTTCCCCATCCCCGCCGGCATGACCGCCGAGCAGCCCCGCTCGATCACCTCGGAGGAGAAGGAGTTCAACGCCTACGCGGCCCTCCGCAAGGCCCGCTCGGACGCGAGGCTCGTCGGCGTCCGCGCCGAGCGCGAGAAGAAGAAGCGCGAGGAGGAGGAGGCCAAGCGCAAGTAAGCGCGCGCGCGCGCTTGCGAGCGAATCGGTCGTGGGTAGCCAGCTCGGGATGTGCACCGGGGGCGTGTAATAACCGAGTCTTGCGCTGTGTTTGTCCCCCTCTCGCGCGGTGTTGAGGAGGTTCGCTCGAGGTGCGAGAGGCGGTTCCGCTGGCTTCTCTCGGGCGGCCACGGGGTCGCGGAGGTGCTTGAGTGGATGAAGGGGATGCTCTCGAGGCTGTCTGCCTCTCACAGCGAGGAGAGCGAGGTTGTTAACTTGGCGAGACTTGCTCTTTCGCTCCTTCGACTCGTTCCGTTGCTCGCATCGCTCAGATTCGCTTCGAACGCCCGCGCCAAGCTCGCGATGACTGCTACACTGCCAGACCACCCCAACTCGTCCGCCCCCACGCCCTCCTCGTCCGCGGAAGTCCACACCGTCACGACTCCAGATGGCGATACCGCGACGCTCTCGTATGCCCCGCTCGACCCGGCGGCGATAGAGCAGTCTTGCAGGTCGGAGAAGGACGGAGCCGTGATCTCGTTCGTGCGTCTGGTCGTCTCGCTGTTGTGGCAGGAGGTGGGGTCCATCTCGGATGCTCACTGTCGGCGCTCTGACACCTCGTACGCAGGTTGGCTACACGCGAGACAACTTCCAAGGTGCCTGCGAGGCTTTCACGGCTGTCGCAACTGGAGCGAACGAGCTGACATCGACCTCTGCCTTCTCCGCCTGCGGACTCTCTCGCCAATTCGCAGGCCGTACCGTCACGCACCTCACCTACGAATCCTACGTCCCCCTCGCTCTCAAGACACTCGAGTCGCTCCTCTCCGAAGCGCGCAACCTCCCGCCCCCTCCACCCGCGCCCTTCGCAGACCCTCACTCGCACGCCTGCTGTCCTCCCTCGACCCCCTCGCCCGACGGACGGATAGAAGTCTCCCGCATCCACGTCGCGCACCTCCTCGGACCCTCACCGCCCCTCACGCCCTCAATCGTCATCTCCGTCGCCTCCCCTCACCGACGAGAAGCGTTCTACGTCTGCGAATGGATGCTGGAGATGGTCAAGCGGCGGGTGCAAGTGTGGAAGCGGGAATGGTACGCTGAGGAGGAGGGCGAGTTTGTCGGGAGGGATGGAGAGGGGCCGGATGGGTTTGGAGGACGGGCGGGCGAGGCAAAGTGGAAGGAGAACTTTCCGCAGGATGCAAGGAAGGCCGCGCAGGGCGGGCGGTGATACCTCTTCTCGCAGGAGAGCGTGCTGTGGGAAGTGGTCGCCCCGAGACTCGTGAAGGGATGCTGCGAGGTCGACAGGTTTTTCCGCTTGTCGCCATGCTCGCTTCGCTTCCGAACTTTCGCTCGCGTCGCGTTGGATCGGGTACGATGACCGACCGTACGTCTCGTGACAGCGTGTGAGCGCATTCTGCTACAGCTACCGAGTGCGGATTGAAGCCTACGGAGCGAAAGTCAGCTGTGCAGACCGAAAAGCGAAGAGTGACGAAGGAGAGCGCACGAGAGGGCAATTTCAACATCTCAGAGCGCGAGTCAAGCATCTCAAATGCTAGGGGAGGCGCGGAGAATGTCATTGAAGCGTCAGAAGGCGCGAGTGACGGCCAATAAACTCACCCGCTTCCGACGGCTCAATCGTCCGTCCCACTGACCCAACAGCGAACTTGATGACGTTCCTGGCTCTCCAGGGTTGCACAATGGCGTAGGGTTAGGGTTAGGGTTAGGGTTA